>NW_027116659.1:50846-110655 GCF_000696795.3 Halyomorpha halys | reverse complement strand
ATAAACGTTATAAACTATTTTATAGTCAATTTAACTTGCTTTAATTTGAGTGCTGACAGACATCTGTGCATCTTATAGTTTATGAAATAAAGTTTTTCACATATCAAATTAATTGTTCGAACAACTATAAATCCATTTATTTGAGCAAATATCATGAAAACTACTATTCCTACTAAGGTAAACTATTTTATAGTACATTAAACAAGCTTTGATTCGAGTATTAATAGCCATCTATACGTCACATAGTTCCTGATATATATATATTTTTTAAAATAAATTCACTAACTACTAATCTTTCAGATTTTTATGAAATTTTGCTCTTTAAAAATATATATTTCGAGAAATGTTGAACGAAAATAACTCTATTAGGTCTAATATTTCACCAAATTTACTAACTTTAAATAAAGTTCTCTTAGGTTTTCTAATGTTGTTTGTAGTTTTAAAGATATAGTGCTCCGAATGAAAAAATAATTTTTTTCAACGTTCAACAGTCGCCATTTTTTATTCCCCCTTCCTATGCTTGGCAGACTCCCCAATTTTGATTAGTAATTATGCATAATTTTCATTAAAGTAATCAAAAATTGGGGTGGGAAATAACTGATTTTGTTTCTTCTCGGCTCTTGTACGATAATAGAAGGGAAACTTACCGCCCATCCTGCCACCGAAGTCCAATAATTATTATTTCTTACCTATATAACATTTGCCACTAGCAAGTAGAGCAATGTTAAGTTTTAAAAAATACTTAAAATAAGCAACATTATAGGTTCACCATAGCTAGGAATCGTCCAGTGATTTAATTTAATTAAAGATATAATTTTTTCTTATTAATGAAAGTTTTAGCAGCTTATCTTTGGCAAATAACATTGAGTGATAACAATGATTCCTGGTAAATCACATGATATATCAATGAATTTGATAAACCATATTTAAAAAATTACATAAATAATTTGCATTAGTCATTTTCTCAAAACTTTGAATATGCAATAAATTACCTTCTAATAAGGCGTTACCACCGAAGAGAAATATATGTTAACTAACCAACAATACAGATGATGTAGAAGTAATTTTGAGAGATTTGTTCTTTATATAATTTCATCGTTTAACAATTATTATTTTATATACCTTTTATTATATATAACACATAATAAAAGGTATATAAAATAAACCTTTGTCTTTTATTGACGAATGATACTTTAATTGGACTAATGAAAATTATATTTATTAGGGCACTTAGTAACAGAGCACGTTTTAGTGAGGGTACTGGAGTTCTTAGTTCAGAAGGTTGTTGATTCGATTTCCACCCGGGCCAGTAAATATTTATTTCGCGGTGGGTTCGAGAAATTAATCTTGACAATCCCATTGTTGGGCTTTATAACTTCTCAATGGAGGACTTTAGAGAAAAAATTCTTTAAACATACAACTAGAGAGATGTATAATATAAATTTGAGGAAGATTAGGAATATAAATTTGTATGTATATGTGTATATCTTGCATATATACGACATGCAATTATTACTCGTTAAATTTAGCTTTATGTCAGAAGTCGTAAATAGTGGTAAATAGTCGTAAGTAGTGGCGTAGTATAGTGTGGATATCGATGGGTGGAAAATTAGAGGTGCCGTTTCGTTTTATTACTTACAGTCACTACACTACTTCATGACTGTTTTACAGATATTATCCAAACGGTAGGGAAAGGTTGAGAGTAGAGCAAGTTCTTCAAGGTTAAAGTACCCCGACTACTTTCAAGGTGCATGCTACAGTAACGATATAAATATATAATAAATTTTATCTCTATTATTTATTTAAAGAATAGTGGGGGAGTGAGTTTCATCCTAAGGGCGGTTTTAATCACCCTCTCCCTTTATTGAAATAATTCTTTTATTATAAAAAATAAATTTTTTTTAGAAGTAGTTTTTACTATCAATTTCAATTTTCTTTTTTTCTTTTAAGCTAAGCCTTATTGAATAAATACAGCCTAAGGAACGACCATAAATAATATCATTTTCAAAGTTACAGTCGTTTTTTTGCGATATAGTGATCAGTCAGGAGTAAGCGGTTTTACAAACTACGGTAGGTAGTTTTTATTATATAGAGACAAAGATAAAATGGGTTTTCATGGGAACTTGCATTTCATAATATGGTATAAAATCAATATGGATCAATATCTAGTATCTTGGGTAATATTCATTAGATTGTGATTATGCTTGTTTTGTTTGGAAGAAAATTAAATTATTTTCAAAAAAGTTGCTATAATATTTCTGGATAGGCACAAGTTTTAATTTCGAGTTAATAATTTTGTTTTTAGATTTTTTTTTTTTTTTACAATCACGGTCCGAATGAGTAAAAATGTCAATAAGCCATATCATTGCTAACAATGGTCGGAAATTTAGGCTTTTTTTGGATGGGAGGGGATTTAAACTGTATTCAAAACACGGATACCGCGCCAAATGAATTATGCTTATTTTTCATCTTAATGGTCTTTCTATTGCATAAATTAAGGATTTCAATACCGATGGATTCAATAACACAAAGTAAAAATCAATAACAAAAAATCATGATGAAAATTTCATTATCTTTCAAATGGGTGACTTCAGTCGTTCAGAAAATTTAAGTTTGGAAATATTCTAGTGACATAAACTAGCTTGTTTTTATTCCTGGCAAGACACCAGGAGAATATCATATAAGAAGAGGATAAGATAATCATATAATTTTATTTCTCTTACTACCTTCTTAGTGATATTAGGCGCGAAGTAGACTCAGTCCATCTCTTGTACTCTATTAAGAACCATTCTTTGGGATTGATCCAATAAGTAATTGGGTCGGGTTCTTATCCGAGTACGTCGATGTTTTTTTTTGTCTTTGTTTTTTGTAACATTAGGAATCAAATCTATCACTGAAGTCCTCGAGGAATACCAGCTAAAATGGTATGACCTGGTTTGTAGAATAGGAGATGATCAAAAGGCACGCTGGCTGATGAAAGCAAGGCCTATTTTTTATTTATGTAACGCATTTAAATATAAACATAATGATACAATTTTTACCGATCAAGGCGACATAACTGTTTTAAACCGTGAACCTATCTCGTTAGGGATTATTCGGTGTGTTGATGAGGCAACAACGAACAATAGACGTGGGCTGTGTTGTACACTCCTGCATAGAGGCAACGACGTAACTCCTACAACAAAGAAACCGAAACATGTAGGTTGGGAAGTATTTATCTAACTTGGATAAATGTAAACGAGTGATAAAGGCGATAAGATATCGGTGAAGTAGTCAATGTCAAGTGTCCTCGTTCTAATTATTATCGTAAAGGAAGTTACAACAATTATAGACAAAGATGGAATATAATTCAACGGTAGTTTTCTTACGATACTAATTAAATTTATATAATAACTTGTTGTGGTGGTTTCAACCTCATTAAAGTAGAATTGTGCGTGAGTGATACACATGATAGCTAGATGTCAAGACCAATGTAATTTTCCAGTTGGGTATTTTTATCTGAGAAACTTTCAAAATATTTCTCAAAAGACGAGGAATAGAATGAAACTAACATTATTTTCTTCCCAGTTATAGTTCTTGAGAACAAGGTACATACAAAAACTACATTTCCAACTCCCCCTGGCCAATAGAAAGTCATTGATATTAAACACAAATACTCAACATAAGTTCATTTGAATTAAAATGCCAATAATAGTATTCTGTATAATTCTTACAAGGACAATGAGCCAATATGAATGCATACGGCAACTCAGAGGAAGGAAGCGAAAAGAATGAGTGACCAAACCTGTTTAGCAGAATATTTTGACAGTCGGCATCTCGTCTAGATAATGAAATACTACACTGTCACGCAGGTATGCAAGCTTCTGCAGGTCTGGGAATACACCCTCGCTTTAGATGTGGTACCTCGTAAGAAAAATTTAACAATATGAATTTCTTACTTTAAAAAATGATAAAAATCTCAACGTATCATTTTATAGACATTTCGTATGAACCTTCGTTTAGTAGAATACATGTACATTTTATCATCTCTAGCTTCGAGAGTTGTTTCAAGAGGTCACTATAATGAAACATTAAATGTTATTATTTTTAAATGATATAGATTTATACCCTTTGAATAGTATAAACCTTCCAATATTATTGTCCTCCTCGCCCTGTGTTTATCTCTCCATCCACCTGTTATCCCAACCTAACGATTTGTGCATCCTTTCCCATATAATTGCTTTCTTTGAAAAATCCTTTATCATCCGAGCTACCTCATTTTTTAATTTTTTACTCATACCTGTTCGTAAAACATCCTCCGTATCATTTAAATACCAATTATATATTCTATATTCTAGAAGAACGCCCACTACAACGAAAATACAAGTCAAAAACTCCTTAAAATGTAGGCCACTACAAAAGAAAAAAACAGTGCAAGACCAGAATATATATTCATGCTAAAAACCACAAATGAAATTCAGAAATAGGGGTTATGAAAAGGAAAAAAAAAATCTCCGCGATCATCAAACTTACGTTTACTGGTGAATGATAAATATCTCTGTAAGTTTGCATAAATATGATATTTTTTTATCTCATATTCTAATTTAATTTATAGAACTTTTATTGTTTTATTTAATTTTCTTAAAATGTTCAACAATACATAATGTAGTCAGATAAATTTTCCAAATTGATATTTTTAGAAAGATTTAAGAGTCCTAAAACAAAATTTGTTTTGAAGTTATGAACAACATGTGGATATTTATGTCCAGTGGTTTTGAGATAAAAAAAAAATAATCATAAGCTATATTAAAATACAAATAATAACAGCACAGCATAAATATAATGAATTGATGATATTAAAGACAGCTTATTGTCAAACTAAATTTATTATGTGGCATTATAAATAAAACAATTATTATACGGGATTCAATCCACGAAATGTATTTAGTTACAAGAAATGATGAAGAGATATTATATTAATAAAAAATAGTAAATCGATTTATTCTACTAGTTAGATGGGATGATCTCGGTATGGCGAAGGAAGATCTTTCCACGGATCCGTAATGTAACATTTTCCAGTCGGTCTGACACGCTTGTCAACCATCGCACACAGATAGCATCAACCTCACGCGTGTTAGCCACGGTCAAGATATCCATATTTATAGTATATTTTTGCTCATTTTTAAAGATTGATATAAAATTATCAAATTTTAATCATAGCGTAAGACACGATTTGATGTGAAGATGAAAAAGATAAGTAAAATAAAGAATCGACAGTTGTGATATAGGTCTTTCTAAGAGGTGTCTAATGTCTCTCTCTGTAACATGTGAATTATATTTATGTAATATGAGTAGCGTAAAAGCTTCATAGAAATATATTTGACATTTCCATCAAAAGTAGGTACATCAACTTCTAGAAAATAAAGTTGTAACCTGCTTTTTTTTATATAAATTAGAATTCTACAAATAAAAAAACTGATCGTCTATGTGCAAAACCTTATATTTTCAAAAGTTAATTAGATGTTACTAGCCAATATTTTCTATATAAAGATTATATATTCAATTAAAAATATATACAAATTTAACTTATATACAGCATATACTCCCATAATAATTTTTTTTAATAGTAATTTTACAAAAATTTTGAAAAATAAATACTAAATGATTCTATATTTTAAATACCAGAGTTTTTCAATTTGTATTAGATGTTTTAGCGATATCGTACAACACTAAATTTTAATTATAGCATTTTTAAACTATTTTTGATGAGTCCTCAATTATCTCTGATTAAATTTAAATCAATTCAAAATTGTTCCTGATAAGGATACAAACTCAAACAGAATACTGATTTTAAAATCAAACACCTTCTATAAAGAATTATTTACTAGATTTTGTCGATAAAAAAACAATAAATTATAGCAAAATTTGTCCAACACGAATAGATATGCAATACGAGATTTTAAGCAAAACACAATATACTTTTTGTAGCTTTAGAAAACTTTTTCAATTTAACCTCTTTAATTGTACTTATTTCTTTTTTACTTTATTATTTGTCATTTCATTAAAATAATTAGATATTATTAAGTAGTTTAGACCCAAGGCTAATTTTAAAAATAGTAATGGAGTGAGCCTAATCTATTCATAGTTGCCCTCAGGTGGACTCTGTTGATATTAAGTCAAGTGGTGTCTTAAAAAACATTTTAAGTTAATGCTTCTAAAATAGTCACGATTCTTCTATAATCAATTTAGAAATAATTCTTCAAAATTTATTATCATTCATTTAAAAAAAATATTTATAATTTAATAGTTAAAAATATTTTACAATCGAATATAACTACGCTTATATATTTATAAAATATAAAAATTCAGGAATATTGCTATTCATCAAAACTGGGAACCTGTAATTTGGTTTATATTCTTTATTAAAGTAGTTTAAGATAAACCTTCCACTAATATTATCCTATTTAAATAAATGAAAACTTGAAAACGTATAAATTCTGTTTATATTCTTCTGTTTATATATTTCTAATTAAAATAAACATTTAAGAAATTTTCTTACAAAAGTAAATAAATCCAAACTTAAAAAATTATTATTAAAAAAAATATTATACTGATGGAGATCTCATGTAGATAAGTTAAATTATGTAACTTCAATTTGACAAGGGAAAATGTCATTTTTTAAATAAACTTTGTTTTAGCTTTAGAATTTGTATTTTTTTTTTAACTTCACATTTGAGAATTGAATAAATTAACTTTTGATAGAAATATCCTTTTTTTTTTTAATATATTATACTTAGTATTTTAAAGAGCTTCAAAGTATCACCTGCGTGTGACAGTAATAGTAGTAGTAGTAAATATAAATATTAAAAAAGCATTGCTAGTTGTCAATATTTATATATTTAATATACTTTAGATTATGATAATTTAATGATAAAATATAAAATGGCCCAACAATAAAAATTTTAAATATGATAAATATAAATAGGTATTTATATAAAAAATAAAAGATATCTGATTTTTTCTTGAAGATTTCCGTTGCACTCCTTGTTGTATTATAAACCCAGCTATACCTCACTCGGATAACGAACTAGCACCGCACATACACAACAATTTACACACAAAAACACAGAGAGAACAACAGCTGACAGAGGCAAACACTAGACCACACTGAGGCCGGCACCACGGTGCAGCGAGGAGGGGGTACTCTCACTGCTGCCAACCTCCTCCAGTCACGTCTTCCACATTCCCCGGCTCTCCGAGTTCTATTCTATTATATATTAGTTATTATAATTAAGATAAAATCATTTCAGTGAAGAAATTAAAGAGTACACTTCGAGTTTCTTTAATTTGTCAGAAATTAGAGAGAAAAACTAAAGGGGAAGAGACGAAAACTAACGTTGCAATTTACTAAGTAGTTTTTGTTATATTAGGGCGCCAATTTCTGTAATAAATTTTTTCTATTATATGTTATTTTCTTTTTAATTCAAACCTTTATTTTTAATTAATTTTACATCAATAAAATATTCCCTCCGACGTTTCGGACTATTCTTTTATCTTCAGGTGATGATTTTTAAAATAGTTACAACGTGCTGTTTATTATTGCACATAACTTTTTTCAGATTTAAAGCTTATTTATGATCTTAAAAATATAAATGTACTTACTTTGATTAAAGTTCAAAATATGACATATTTAATATTATAAATTGCACAAAATGACTGTTAAATACGTATTTAAGGATACTGATGCTATTGACAAATCAGTAAAAATACCAAAAGCAAAATGAAAGAACATAAAAAAAAAAAAGTTTGTAAAACTATCAAAGGGCCCTGCTCTAATGCTCTACCCCTCATACGGGGTATCCTCAGACCGAGATTATATTATATTATATATAATTTATTTTACTTTGTTTGATTATGTTCATTTTATATATTTATTCATCTGTTGATATCATATAAAGATTGTATTTATTTACTTATATTTATTTTTTCTCTTCTTTCTATTTTTAGTATGAATGTGTTCAATTAGCACTATTACTCATTGCCCAAGTTTGTGACAGATTGTAATACTTATCAATAAATAAAGTAATTATCTCTCCTGTAAAACTATTAATAATGATAAGCTTGTAAAGCAAATGAATTTTGGCTATTTTTCAAGATAATTAATAAAACTTAAATGTTAATAAATTATATACAATAATAATCAGTACATTGTAGCTATTTTTAGAATCAACATCTGAAGATGGACAATCCGAAACGTCGAAAAGAGTAATAAAAATAAAAGGCTGAAGTAAGAATAATAATAAAAAAAAAACAAAAAAAAAAAACAGTCTTTCTAACAAACAATTTAACTTTTCTCCAACTAAGGTAGCAGAACGATTAAAATATGTGAGATAAAATATTAAAAAAATTTCAACGCGCATCGTACGAAATTTAAATTCACATTCATTAGTGCAATTCATAGCTTTGCGCCCCGACTAAACCCCACCAAATAAAGTTCCAGACAAAAAAAATTGAACTTGAATAAGTTCAATAGGACCCACACTTCTGCCACTTGCTGCAAGTCCAAAATGATTAAAAACGCTTAGTAAACAAAGAAAGAGAGAAACGTCAGCAACCCCGCGCTTGAGTGCTTCACAGAGGCAGACAAAATAAATACAGACGAAATTAAACGTAAATATCGACAAAGTAGGCGGTGGCTGATAAAAATTCATGGAATTGGTGCTCGATAAACTAGAAATACGACTTTCGTATTAGGAAGTATTGGTTAATGTTATTACACAGGCATATAATGTCTATAGAAATGTATGTTTGCTCTATAATAAATATAAAAATAAACAGCTGAAGTAAGTATAAATTATTAGATATTATAAAATATGCAAGCTTAAACAAGAATTGATTATTGATTTCAAAGGAGGGAAAAATTCTTGAATAATAAAAACTTACACTTAAACCAAGGAGAGGTTTAATATTTATCTTGGCAGTTTTCAAACACTTGCACGAAACAGCAGAAGCGGCTGCCCAAAGGCCTTTTTATTTACATCCAAAAAAATTTTGTAGCACTTTTACAGAAATATCTATTCGGAAATTCTTTTTCACAAATCCACCATTTTTTCAAGTTTGGTCGAGAATTCTAAGATTTTAAGCACCTCCACAACTCTGCTAAATTCAGTTTGAGGTTAAAATCTAATAACTGATTTATTTGGATTTTATAAGGCCTCAAATTTTTCTCCTTCTTATTTCATTCTTTTTACGGTTTTTAAACATTCGTAAAGCAATTAAATCACTTGTCTTCTGCTTTTTCAAAGAAGTATGAATGAAAAACACGACATTAGTCACGTAACTCTGTTACTCATTCATTTCTTTACTTCATAGTTGAATCATATGCAATGAAAACTTTACAAAAATTACATTTTGTTTTTCCTATTTTTAAGTTCGTAATAATAGTTTTTAACCTGTCTAAATTACTAGTATTTAAACGAAGGACATACGAGCACCTCAAATCCCGCCAGTCACAGTTAATTTTGATTATTTAAACTTTTAATTTACTATTCATGAAAATATCAAAAAATAATAATATTATTTTTTTAATTTACAACAAATTGAAAAACACAATAACTGAAATACATTATGGGCTGTAAAATTAAACATTAATTAAGGATGTAAGTATGATGGAGTGAAGAGCTAATTAAGTGATTTGAACTTTGTGAAGAAGTCTATATAAAAATTCTACTTTAATGGTTTATGACCCTCTTCAATCTATTCTGATGATATCAGTAGTTATTATCGCATTAAAATGGCACAGTTGATAATGTGTACTGATGTTTACTGAACAAAAAATTGACAATGTAAGCTAGCGATTAAATTTTGTTGATCTGCAGGTCATGAATTATCTTTCCTTATTCTGCATTCATTTAAGTTATTTCTTATTTCCAACATGATCAATTTAAAATCAGTGATGGAATATAAGAAATTATTATCTTTCAATTAAATGCGTACCTTTCCTATTGAACATTGGTACCAAGTCGTGAATAAGGAACCCAAAGCGTGATTTTGAGAATAATCAAATAAAAATGCCAAAATAGTCTCAACTAACAAACTTTATTTGCTTCGTAAAATGTTTTCCCATTACTGTTTAAGTAAAAATCATGAGGGATGTACATCGTAAAAATATACAACAAGAATAAACACAAGTCAAATGCTAAGGATATAAATAAGTAAATTTAAATCATAATAACATCTACGAACCACTAGAAATATATAATAGTTACTTATTGATTTTTTTTTTGGATCTAGATTTGATAGGTTTAAGGGTTTTGCAATCCTCAATAATGGTATATACTATCCTAGGAGTAGTTAAAAAGCTACTTTAAGATGAAAAATATAAAATAAAATTTAGTTTCGGATGAATTATTACATCTCATTATATTACTACCTTAAATTAAACCATTGTTTTAGATATCTTCAGCATTTTGAGCTAAATATTTACTCTTTTTATTTGATGACACTGAAGTACCGTTATCATGTATAGTATATATTTGTTAAGAGATTCAAAATCATATCATTAACGATCCAAAGACCTACAAATATTTAAATATATATGATTTATATTTATTACCCTTGTATATGCATGGCTTAATGTTTATTTGAATATGCAAAATAGATGTCACTGCATAAACACTAGTTATATGATACCGGTTTGATCTCGGCGAAGTTGTTTATCTGAATCCTTTTCACAAATGACAGTCTTTTCTCATTAATTTGTTTTTGCCTGTACAGTAGTTTATATCTTTTTTGAAATCCGATTTCTAATGTGTTTGGAAGAATTAAAATGATGAATATTTATTTATTTAATTCATATGTGTACACGCACATAAATATTAACATTAATAATATCAAATGATTGTTTGGAACAACAAATAAATTATTTTCGTCATTTTTGACCTTTCGATATAAGACTGGTACGTTATGAAAAGCGTAATTATCAAATAGTCTTACTGAGGTGGCTAAAATTCTAAATCGTAGAGTTACCTGGTAAAATTTCATTCATAATTAAAAACTTTTTCAATGAAGGTTCAATACAGCGAAATAATTATTGTTAAAAAATTATATGCAATTTAGTATTTTAAATATTAATATTATATTAATTATATAAAAGGAAGAATAATTTGTCCGGTATATGATATAACTAAAGTATAACTTAAACAGATCCCATATCAAGACATAAAATTACTTATAAGACATTTATTTCTTGTGTAATATTGATAACATGGACTCATACATTTTGTAATGTCGCAAATAAAAATTGTGCAATAAAAATGCACTACTGAATAGATTTAATGATGGTAGGAAGACATAAGACGATTAACACTTAAAATTCATTTTATGGACGAAATAAAATTATTTATAGGTTCCAATGAATTATTTACCTACCACATAATTAGAAACTCGACATGTAAACAGTAGCCAAAGGTGTGAGGAATTATTAGTGCTGACGATTTGATAGGTCTTATAGGGGAATGAAGCCACAAGGTATCTGTTTTATGTTTTAATATGAGAAGAATTTGAGATTCTTGATAATACTAAACAAATATTTATAAATTGTCAAAAACTATGCAGTATTTCCAAACTGTGTTCACAAATTTTAGGGTAAGTTAACTATCATAAATAAACCAAACTATATTGTGAGCTATGAAACCTAGGTAGACAAATCCAAAAAATGAACAATACAATTTTTATACTCTAAAGTGTAACTCACGTCTCAAACATTATATTGCAAACTACCTATGTAATTTTTTTAACTGAAATTCTTTCAATATGTCTTTAGAATCATGCGTTAATTGTCTTTAAAATTATATGAAGATCATATTAAAAATAAAATAAATATGGTCGCAATTGAGTTTGAAAGTTCACATTAATAAAGTTTGAAAATTCTTACTACAGAACATCACTGTTTTAAGGGATATAATAATCTCCAACATGGGGTCCGTTATATAGAGGTTACGCTGTATTTGTTGTTGTAGTTGATTGTTGCTTAAAGGCGTAAAACCCTCTGGTCATCAACGCCTATGTCATGATAAAAGTATTAAAAAAAATAAAAATAAAAAATATTAAAAAAATAATAAAAAATGAAATAAATAAAAAACATAAAAAAATAAAAATCGAAGAGGAGTTATAATTTATAAAGAAGGCGATGTGCTTTTAAAAATTCAAACACTAATGTTATTTTAGCTTCCTCATCTGCGAGAGCTTCTGATAAATTAGGGGTCAGTCCTATCCTGTTTATAATTGGTACGCTGTATTTTATTTTTTATTCATGACAATCATTCAAATAATTCACTAATTGTAAATAATAATGACTCAAATTAACAATAATATTTGTAATATATAAAAATGTACTTACAAGAGGAAGTGCGAATGCAAGAAATATTAATCGCTTTGTTTCATTAGTACTAAAATAATTAGTCGCGCCTATTATGAAACTTAGCAAAGAGGGAAATTTGAAAAAAATGACAAGAACTGTTTGAGCAACTAATTGCTGAGATAACGTTGAGGAACAGCTACAGTCAAGGTCACCTGTTGCAAACTGTTCACTAAACACAAAGTATCAATTAAATAATCACGAAAACTAAACAAAAATGAATACAAAATCTTCTAGTTTGAAATAGATCTGATAATGAAGAGCTGACCTCAGAGTGGAATAAAAAAAAGAAACAATTTTCAACAATTGTGGGAACAAATGAATGTCTTATAATATGCATGAGAACACAGATAATAACCTTCAATGGGCGGTCAACAAAGTGATTAATGACTTTCTAGATATTCAACTATAGCTTTAAAAAATTAGTAAAACAATTATCCTGAAATAGTAATTAAAAATAAGATTTTGTATATTTAAAGTTTAAGTAGCTTAAATAGCATGGTCCTGAAATAATGTTAGACAAAAAATAATGGATTACTAATATAATGATGCAAAAAATAAATATGTTTTAAAAATTAAGCAAATTGGAGATTTTAAAAGGTTGACAATGTGATTGTCGTATAGATGAACGGTCATCAAATTCATATAGTAAAGGAATGGAGTCGTCAATAAGCGCCAATAATTATTTCCGAAAAAATTCATAAACGCCTTTCAAAGTAAAGAGAAATTTTTTAACTAATTATAGAAAAACAGATAATCGAATACTCTATTACGTCGCAGATAGATATAAAATATATTTACGTTTTGCCCCTCTATCTAAAATTATATTAATTTAAAATCCCACACGCCGATGTAAATATTATTTTTATAACAAGAAATATTGAAATGTTAAACTCTACTAATAATATAATTAATTAGAATTATGTAACGTAGCAGGCGATTTCGGGTGCCCTTGAAATTTATAATTTTTATATTGAAAATTTAAATATAAACATACGAGATAAATTTTTTCCTCTATTAACCATTTTTAAATATGCCTTATAATAGGAGCACTTTTTATAATTCTTTACATTCAGGGTAAGGGTTTAAAAATAGAGATGATAGGATTCTTTGGGGAGGAAAAGGAATAGCTTAAAATCACGCAATTAAATTAAATAATTCATACAATACACAGCACCATTTTACAATATTCAGAAATGATTTGCTGTACGAAATGATGGTAAAGAAAGATCACTCTTTATAATAGTTATCACACTGAAGGGGAAATAATATTAGAACTTTAATTTTTATGATCATTCTGGTGAAATGAAGTCCTGACCTTGGCATATGTTTAAAACCTGTTAAATAGAAGTATACTTATCGATATAATCAACTTGAGCAGACATCCATTGATTCCACTGGGGGCGGGAGTTACGATTTCCCACCGATTACCAGTTTTTGCCAATTTTAAAAAGTAGCTCAATACAAATAAAAATTTTTTTCAGACATTCTTACTACTTGTTTTTAGAAAATGTTTTAAAGGCATGACAAGTTCAGGCCTAATTATAAGATTTCTGGGAGGGGACTGGAATTTAACATATTTATTGAAATGTATAACTGTACATTATAATACATTCAGTAAATTTGTTCTCAGTTATAATGTAGTGATACAGGGGTGTAGATAAACTACCCATTAGCACTCTAATGACGTTTTTACACAGGCAGGTCTCGTTAAGTCTCGAAGCAAAATTAGAAACTATATTTGTTGTTGTTGTTGTCTCTCTTAGAGGTAACCTCTTACCCATACATTAATCGGTACATGTTATAAGATGTACAGATACAAAATTATTTAGGTGTAAAGATACTAACCACCAAGGGTTCATGAAAAAATGAAAAAAAAGGAAGAAAATTGTAGGAAGATAGTCCGGGTGGTGGTCATAAAGGTATCAAACTAATAAAAGAAAACTATTTATTCATCACCAAGATACAAACACAAACACTACTACTCTTCTTCCAATATAAAATATCAAAGGCATTCTAGATATAAAAATGATACGCAAATACCAGCTCTGTTTAGGTTTTAAAGAAAGAGAAAAAATTATCTTCAAGAATTTTAGTTTAATATCAATAAAAACCAATAAAACATTATACTGAACACAAAAAAAATTATAATTGGTCAACTACAACAATAATTAGAAACAAAAAAGTAAAGAAGAGGAGAATTTTATTATTTATTTGACGGATTTTTTCCTATCTTTCACAACCATCGATAAGTAATATCGACAAGAACATAAATAACCAATACAATGATAACCTTTGTATAAGGTGCCAAAGCAACACGATGTGGTAACCTGTTGCACACGAGCCCTGATATCAGATATCTGATCTAATAGAATCAGGGTCTTGTTGTACAGGACATTTACTGTTAAAGTGTATGTATGTAATATTAAAGTAATAGGATGTTTGAGTTATTCTCATATTTTTTATTGAAATATATAAATTTATAATTCATATTTATAATATCAATCAAAACGATTGAGGAAAAATACTTAGAACCACATTATTTAAAAAAACTATTTAATAATATTTTTCAAATTTAAATTTTACTTGTAACAATTTTATTATATATATATTTCACATTTTAGCAACGGTACGGGCCTTCCCAATTCCCATTATCAAACTTTCATTCTTCAAAACCTCGGTCACAGAATAAAAAAAATATATGTTTCCATAAATACTACTCATGACAGTATTTGTTAGAAGGCTTTAAATATTTAGAATATCGCTAATTGACCGTGTATCACTAATAGAGGATGCGGTCAAAATTACTCAACTAGTAAAAAGTAAACTATTAATTATGAGCCAACATTTCGCCTCACGTTGCAGGATTAAAAAACAGATAGAAACAACTAAAACTAAGTAACAGAGTAAGATAATAACATGACATGAAAAAAATAAAATAAAATATGGTATGGTTAAAAAATATGTAAAATATGTCAAAATTTATATAAAAATAAATAAAGTAGATTCACGAAAATAAAATAAGTTATACAGAGAAAAGTATAAGTAAATAAGAAACACAAATAAGTATTAGATATATAACTAAAAGGGAACTATTGACAAATAAAAAGTAGATAAAAGTATAAAAAATACATTACATACATAAAGGAAATAAGAATAAAATGAAGGCCAAGAATATTATATCTGGCGTTCCTTTTTTCTTCACAGTTTATTATTATTCCTCCTTTTCTTGTTCCCTTACACTGTTACTTAATTTTTGTTAATTGTACTTTTTTCAGCCCTGATGAATCCCTGCAATGTCGGATAAAACGTTTGGTCATATAAAATAGTTTATTTTATATTTGAGTTATTTTGACCTCACTCGGACCATCTTCATTTAACTATTTAAATTTAAATTTTCTTTTTTACAGCTGTTCTATTATGCTAGGTCATTTTTCCACTTTTCTTAGTTGGGTGGGAAAGGTGAAGGCTTTTACATCTACAATGTATTACTGAATACTACACACAAGAATAATTTTAAAAACGTATATCGCTGTTAAAATTATATAAACTAAGATTTTTTTTTCACATTTGCCAAAATGCGGGCATATGTATAAAATAAAACTGTTACAAATAAATTTAAAAAAAAATTACTTTAAACATATTGGTATTTAATAATTAATTTTGAATAGTAAATATTTACAAAACTACTAAAATAATACTTTTTTAATAATTTTTTAAATTAACAAAACTGACAAAACCTGTCTGCAATGATAAATCACAATTTTCATTGCTCACTACAAGGATCTGAATAGAAACTTACAAAAAATAATTTGTGATTACACTAAACTGATTTTAAATTGGAAGAAGATATTTCAAGTGGCGGTCAATAAAGGTATCAAAATAGTAGATGAAAACCATTTATTGTCAATGAACGTTTCGCCCCACTTTGCAGGGCTTCGTCAGGGCTAAATGGAATAACAAAATACAAACATTTCAGAATTAACAAAACATTAAAATAAAAACATTTCAAAACAATAATTATGTTTATAAATTTTATAAAAAATAATTAACAATAACAATATAAGGAAGTATATATGTAGGTGATAAAAGTTCTAAATATAGATATAGACTAATAAATTGTAGGAGACTAGTCATTAAAATTAGTTATAACTATGGTACAGAATAATTTTTTTTCCTAAATAGTAGTCTCCTACAATTTATTAGTCTAAACCTGTATTTAGAACATTTATCAGACCTGGTTATATCTATTAGTAATCTGTATCTAGTCCACCAACATGTATACTTGTTATTGCTAATACTTTATAAACATAATAATTAATTTGAAATGTTTTATTAATGGTAAAATGTTCGTATCTTGCTTTTCAATTCAGTCCTGACGAAGCCCTGCAAAGTGGGGCGAAATGTCAGTTAACAATAAATAGTTTTCTTTTACTATTTTGATACCTTTATTGACCGCTACTTGGATTATCTTCCTACAATCTACTTCATACGATCAACTATTCTTCCAATATAAACTGATTTAAATTTTCATATGCTGTCTTAGTACCATAATTTTCATCCACCGTAACGTTGGGGATGGCTGCCAAGAGCAAAGAAGACTACTGAAGAAATTTATCACCGGCCCGACGGCAGAAGACACCGATAGTGAAAACGCCTTGTAAAATTGCCCGTTTTCATAACCTGTCATTGAAGACGTCCACTTTTCATACCTGTCGCCTATAGGGAATATCTGAGGAGAAATCTTGAACACTATGTCCATCCTACAAGATTATGTCCTGAAAATACGTAGCTAGTTGTTTAAAATTCAACATTAAACCAGAATTAATTTAACCACTATATAAAATTTGACATACACTAAAAATTTCAATTTTAAATTTTAACGACTTTTTATGCTATAAGAGGAGTGTAAACTTCGTTATTGCTAAGCCTATACATTCAACCCTTCCCCCCCGCTCCGCTTAAATCCTTTTTTTTAAACGACTAAAAATTCATTGTATTTAGTATTCACTAGGATAATGATTATTCATATGATAATTTCAAATAAATTCCTGCAATATTTTCTTTTGTATTGGTGCTAGTTATAATCTTGTTTATGGAGACTAACGTTAATTTCCTTGTTAAAATTCAAACGGTAAATTATTTCAACAGTTTTAATGAATAAACAAAATGCCCAAGACGTTTTGGCTAATATGCCATCTTCAGGAACAAAAATTTCAGTTGTAAATACCAGTACATGCACATAGAATCAAACTTTCATGGCAGTGGAAGCTATAAAAGTGTTTCAAAACAGCTGTGATCAAACGGACTTTAAATTGAAATTCCCTGCTAGATATTTCGTCTAGCTGACATCACTTATTTATACAGTATTATTCTATAGAATATAATAAGTCTTATATAAATTATTGAGGCTAAAATTAATTTCGAATTTCTCTAGAGTTTTAGTTTTCCAATAATGTTTGCAAAATATACGTTCATACTAATCATATCTGTTTTGTAAATTATATGCATTATTGATATTTTCGGTAATGGAAATTGATACAATAATTTTGCGTTTGTAATTGTTATCTACTGCATTTTTTTTGGTTTTTGAAAGCCAAAATTAGGTTTGAAATTAGTACTACGGGTTGAATAACTTATTGACAAATCATATTTTTAAAATTTTTAGTTTATACAATAAAACAGCCGTAAGAGTAATGAAATTAAATTTTTTATTTATTAATTTATTGTTTGAAAATTAAAATTTGTGAATTAGTTTTAAAAAATTTACATTTCATAACTGAAATACAAATAAATCCTATGACTGAGATTATCTGAACAAATTTGAATGAAATAGAAATTTAGTTTTAATAATTTATTTTCGACAATTATAAATACAAATTTGAAATATTTCAGTTACATCTCAGTTTTACAGTTATACTTAAAACATTCATGAGAAATCACTTATCACTTATGATAACTCAAATATCATCATCTCAGCGGATAATCAACTATTTTAAATAGGGGAATATTTTGGGATGATCAATTGAATATTATATTAATTCGAAAATGATTTATGAGTTGATAATTATTAAAATTACAAAATTACCATAATATTTTAATGACAAAAGGAAGTCATGTAATATTTCCATTTAACGATTATCAGCTAGAACAAACAAGATGATGATGATATATTTTTTGGGGCGTTAAACTGGTTACATAACCCTTCAAATCGTGTTTAATATAGGTATAATAGGTTTAAGACCAGAATAAAGTAAATTTCTAAAAAGCCAGTAGCAATAGAACCGTTTTAACATTTAAATCATAGAAATAAATAATTATTATTTCATTGAAACATTCATTTGAATGTTAAATAAATAAAATTACAAAATGAAAAAAGTTATTAGTGGTCAGCATGCTTCTACTTCTAAGAAGAAAGCACGAAGATAAGCCTGTTATTGAAAACGATAAAAGTTTTAAACTCTTATGCTCTATTTTAACCGAAACTGTGTAAGGGAAAGAAGAGGATAAATCATAAGTATAGTGTCATAACAGTCACAGTAAACTGCGTTCTAACCTCCCGTCAACTGCTTTAGTCCTATCTCGTCACAGTCGGAGAACAAGGAAGATAGGAGTGGCAGGAGACGTACAGATAAGAAACAATGCCAGCAAAATTTTTAATTATTATTTTTTACAAAATATAATTTCTTGGATTTGACCCAACCTCTATTAGCTACATCTATGGTACATCTTAGTATAAGACACAACAGTCCAGTAAAAATAGCTTAAAATTTGGGTATAATTAAAAGTCTTCTAGCTTTGCACTGCAAGCTGCTCTAGTAAAAATGGGTTCCCTCTAAAATTAAATATAGAATATTGTATAATGGCATATAACTCCATAAACAAACTTTTTATATAACAAAATCTGCACAATTCAATCCTATAAATTTTGCTAATTTACATGGATAAGTTACTAGTAATAGTACCTCTCTGTGGGAGAGGTATTGGCTTTAAACCTAAAAATGAACAGCGGCCATTTTAAAAAATTTACCCATAAAAGGCCTGTACAAACCCAGAGATTGTTAAAACTTTTTACTAAAATAAATCAGTTTGTTTTTTTTTTCTATATTAACGTGAAGTTTTATGGATACAGGATAAGATTGTCTACTTTGTTTGGATCCTAAATGTGAACTAAACTTCTGTGTACATTAGTGAACCAAATAGCACTCCAAATCGATGTGAAAAAAATGATATAAAATAAAACTTAATAAAATATCTTATATAAAAGAACAATTCGTCTTTATTTTGGTAGTTTTGTACAGACAAAGTTTTTTCAACACGTTTTGAACTATACTTAAAGAAAATTTACAGAAATAAAGCGTAAACGATATTATTATGAATTCTTCCATGAGGCATAACTATACATTATATTAAGCCTCTTTTCAATTAAATTTTAAAAGGTTAATGTCTTCCCCAATAAACGTTTTACCTAACGTAAAATGATTTTTCTAAATCAAACTATTTAGATAAGTATAGCTATAGATTAGATGAAGTTTCTGCATAGTTCAAAAATTATATTTTCCTGACTAAGAATATTTATACAGATTTCGTTTTATTGTACTCGAAAGTACACTAAATGTATTTTCCTATGATGGGTTTGAACTAGAGTGAGATGATCCTTGACAATAGGAAAGTAATTTTTGATGAGTTATGACAAAGCCAAACGTGAACGATCAAAGAGCATCGTGTACCCCTTGATCCGTGGCAACTGCCGATAGAAAGGGAAGTCACCATTCTGCATCACTGCCCTCCATAACTCTAGCCCGCTTTATAAAAACCGTTCATCCAAAATATTGCATCGAACATTATCTATTTCTTTCAGGAATATGCAGGGTATACCAGATAAAAAACAGCAAACACCAGAGGTTGATTTTACACTTTAATTGTGAACTTTAAACGTCTTCGCTAATCATTATCCAATTTATTCACGGTTTCGATGGATATGTTCAATATCTTTTTACATAAAAACTCTCCTATCTCTTCCCAGAACTATCTTACATGAAATTTAATAATACGATTGGAATCGGCGATAAATTTTCTATTACATAAGACCATCTGAATATTTTTTATGACAAGAAAAGGTATGAGGGTCCGCCTAATAAATCACAAAATAAAGCGGAAACTTTGGAATAAATGTTTTTGGTTATTCCAATCCAATCCAATATAATTTGATTTCGTGAAAGAGTATTTTTGCAGAATTTGAATGTAAAAAAAAAAAATTGATGTACTGTATATAATTTGATGAATACTAAAAAGTCCTGTAATAAAAAAAAAATGTTTGAGTTAAAAGATTTTTATTTTATTTTATAATAATGTCAAATTTTTTTTTTTTTTTGCGATGCAACGCAAGAGGCCGTTTCGTCCCACTGAGACAAAAAATATTCATAATATTAAATTATTAAAGAGACGTTATTTTAACGTACAGAGAATCAATTATTAATTCATTTGGTTCCTCAAATTTTAATATACTTTAAGGATTCTAAAATCCTTTATTTTTTTTATCTTAATATACCATTATAACCTCAATTCTTCAAATTTAACCTTATTGTAACACTTTCAATTATTTTAAAAAATAGAGCAATTTCGTGTATTTTTAAAGCTCCTACTATTTAGACCTACTTCATAAAAATAATAATATTTCTTTTATATTTCCAAAGGAAAGAATTATAATTATATTATGTATTAATTTCGGTATCATCAATTACCTACGCAATTTTAATTTAATGAATTCACTATATAAAATGTTTCGAAAGAAATATTTATTTAAATAGTACATTTGAGAGAATTTCGTCATTGGATTCTAGCCGTTTGTAAGGAGTCATGGCAACAGAACGCAAAGAGTTGAGCTCACAGCGGAAAGATAGCGCCACTTATTCGCCGCACAAGCTCCACCTAGTGAGAGGTGGCTCTACTAATACAGTTATGTATGCACTTATAACCTAATTTTTTAAAAATATATTTATGTATTATGATTTCAGACCATTTTTATGAATAAATTAGTAGATATGAAATTCGAATAATTTTTCGTTTTGATTATTCCTTCCATACATTAAAAAAAAAAGAACAGTTTCTGGGAAAAAAATACAGTTAAACATGATAAATGATAAATCCCAGCATATCGAAATTACTCTTTTCAGAAACTAGATCTTAGCACATTTCTGTCTAACGCTAAGTTAACTGCGAACAATAATTTATGATTATTTATTTCAAGAAGTATAATAAATATAAATCTTTTTTAATTTATTATAAGTAATATTGTTTAATGGAGTGAGCATTAACCAAATATCATATTAAAAATCATATATTTTTATTTATTTTATTTGTATACACTTTAATACCTCAAGTGCTTTCTACTAATATGATTCTAAGAGTAAAGGATTTATTTTAACATTATTTTTAAACTCTATAAATATTTAACTAAACAAGTAAAAACAAAAAATCAGTTAAAGTTAATTAATCAGTTTCAAATTTGAATGAACTTATGATTTTATCATTTCATAAATAATAACTTACAATTTTATTATAATGTAAAATAATAATTTCTTGCATAAAAAAAATATTGCGCATTTACCAATTGATAATATTTGTCTATTCTTAATAATATTAATATAAGTGTAATTAATACTAACTGTGTTAATTAGGATTCGATGTTGAATGAAATAACTTTATGCTGTTGTTAAGATTCTTCCATTTTTTTTTTTTTTTTTATTTGTACGATATTATACTTGTTTTATTATTTATCAAAAGGGTAAGTTTAAACTTTACAAATGCTTTGATTACTTTACACGCTTATCAGAAGACAATGCATGTTCACCGTTGTAAAGTAAAAATACAAAACGTGAAGAGTATCCAACTGTCATGGATCAGCACATTTAATAAAACGAAATAATGAGAAAATAAAATTAATACTGATAGGATACTTGCATGATTAATTTCAATTTCGTATCACTATCATAAATCATACAATAGAGTAGAATTATACATGAAAAACAGAATTCCATTTCAACAAATGATCGATTTTAATGTATGTGCTAATTCTGAAGTAATAGAAAAATATTAAGAAAATAATATACATAAAAAATATTATCAAATACAACAGTGGAGTATAAAAAGTAAACGTGTTAGAAACTAGTTTCTCACTTACCTTGTGGTTCAGATCTAAGACGTCTTCCTCAAGAGATGCGTCAGAGTAAACGTCATCCCCTGTATCACAGGCGGAGCTCCGACCTGAGGAGTTGAAACTGGAGCTGCGGTTCAAAGGGCTACAAGATAAAAAGAAGGAATCAGAAAAACAATCGCAAAAAATATATATATATTCAATATGAGCAATTGAATACAAAAGTAGTGTAAGTCAAAACTGGAGTTCTGGAACATTAAACACATTAAGAATAATCCCATAAAGCTTTTGACGCGGACCAAAAGCTTTCTCTTTTGAAAGCGTTTAAAGCTACTGGACTCAATAATTAATTAACTAATCATCATTTTTTCAAGAACATAACGATAACTTTTTATATTACTCCTCTGAGTATCTTTTTCGAGAGAAACGAAGTATTAAGTGAGATTCTACTTCTCTTTTATGTTAATTAACTAACAACATCAAGGACCTTTAAAACTAAGTGGGATTCTTCCAAAGCTTAATTAAAATTCTTGTCTGAGTTAAAAACAAACTTTTACTAGCCTATATACAAGCTTTCACTTTAGCGGCAAGCAAAACCTTTTCTATTTGACATCTTTTTATGTTTAAAATAGATATACTTATCGTTGTCATTTTTAATAATTTATCAATTTAAAAAACTCAGCTAAGTATATAGATACGTCAGCATCAATAGGTTTCCGGCCATTTAGACGAGGTTGGGTCATGTTTTAGGTTTTCAAAATAATTTGTATTTCTTAACAAATTAGGTTCCAACAAATTTAAAAATATTCTACTTTGTAAAAACATTTAAAGCAATTAGACTCAGTTATTAATCAAATTAATAAATCAGTTTTGAAAATGGAAAGTGATAAAGCGTAAAGTCTTACATCTCTTTTGTATTTAATGTATCATATTCTATGGTGGGTGTATAATAAATAACATTAGAAGTATTGCACTATATACATGCATAATATAATAAATTTCCTTATCATTATATAATAACAAATGACAATTCGAGCCAAATATACATGAAATAAGAGAAGGGATAGGAGAGGAGGGAATAGGAGAAGGGAAACTTTTTTTTTTTGAAAACATTTTTTTCAGTGAATCTTGAGTCTTATTGTGCGATATGTAAAGGAATTATTTTAAAAAATCTTGAAACGTATAGTAAAAAATGTACTAGTTAAAATACTTTTAATTCATACATTACATAAAATAATTTAGTCAAAAATAAGCTAGTTCATTCGAAATTAAAATAAATATGTATTGAAAACAGTCCACAATTTTCGTGATTTCAGGAGTTTCTTTCAGTTTTTGTCAATTTGAACCCTGAGGGAGCGATTTTTTGACAAATATGATTTAAATACATTTATGTGTTAGATCACATCTGTACAATTTGATACCAAACTGGTCTCTGTTGATTCAAAAGTTTTTGATATATTTTCTCAAATAATAGAAAATGGGATAGATGGTATAAAATGGCCAAAAATGGAAGTATCTCCTCATTGTTGAGTAAGCCTCATTTTTCAAATTATTTGATTCCAATATTTTCCTAATAAGTACATAAAATAATTGGTGTTAAACCTTTATAATACATACAAATGTTTTTGTTTTGTGCAGCAAAGTGTATAGTACAATTTATATTTTCAGTATATTCTAAAATACATTTTGTAATAACGTCATAATCAACTGAAGTACACGTGTATGAGATGATTTAAGTGTGAGGGAAAGACAATTATTTGCCTGCAAGGTAAACCCCTTCAAGAGAAAAGAGACACAAGCCCGCATAGCCCGACTGCGGTGCTGGCTTAGTATACAGTATCCGCAGGCGCTCCTATTAGGACCGAGTAGGTGGGGTTTGAGGAATTAATTATGAGCACTCGCAATATAATTAGCCCTCTCCCCCCTCATCCTATATTCCGCACGATGAATATGGCGCCATAATGCTCTCTAATGTCACCTCTTCTTTTAATGAATATAAGAGTATGCCTGTACGAGAAAATAAACTGTCATCAAAGAGAGAAACACCTAATTTACTCTGAAATGAGATCCAATTATATTTGATTGCTATTTAAATAGTAGGCTGAAAAATCTAATTAGATAATTTGTTAGGACTTGTGATAACCAGTTTAGGTCAAAATCAAGAGCCTTTGAAAAAATATCAGTGCATCACTTAATGGATCTAACGAAATAGAGTATATATGAAGGGTACATGAGAAAAACAATCAGTACATTTTTTTATTTATTTGAGCTATCAGTGCCATCTATTACAGTTTATAGAAGTCATTTTATACTACTATTCATTCATATGGTAATATGAACAGAGTCCTTGTTATTACAAAGTATCTGATATGTAATCTTATGGAAAATATTAAGTGAATAAAAATAAAATGAAGTATATATAACTCTGATCCGTTTTTCTCCTAGCTCTTGATACATATTCAAAGAAACAAATAATAAAACAATACTGAGAAGTGATTATAGTGGGACCAACACAACAATTGGTCATTGATCTCTTATGATAATTTCAATTCGAAAACGCTTCATTCCAAAAAAAAAATAATAATAAAAAAAAACATCTTCCAAGTACAGAGGTTGGTATGACTAACTCACTATTTGACTGGTCACGTACATAATTGCATATATTAAAAGGTTTAAAGATTTTTTTTTTTCTAATGGAAAAAATATTGAGGCCACAAATACTATTCATCACACTTCACAACACTAAATCATGATTTTCATGCTATTATTATTTAATTTGTCATTATAAACATCTTTTCAAATATTCTTTTGTTTATAGTTATATTGTATTTGAATACTATAATATTAATTTTGTATTTAATACCTACATGTAATATAATTATAAAGAGTCAGGGACTTTCTCATACTTAGAAAACCCAAAGATAAATAATGGATATTGGGGTCATATAATTTAGGAGACAGAACTGAACGTGATTTGGCAAAGGTTAGCTATAAGGTTACTCTGGAAGCCCCACAGGATCACTAGTATGGGTTTCATATCAGTGCATTCCTCCTAACCATTATTTTAACAAAGAGTTGGTTTGATTTTGTCCACTATGGATAAAATGGACTACTTCACCTAATTTCGATAGTAACGAATAAAATTAGTGAAAATAATAGTATTTTTATCTATATTAAAAAAAAATTTTGCTGTTAATTTACTGAATTGTTTATTGTTAAACTATATAATTGAAATTCATGTACAGTTAAAACTTGGACATAATGACAGAATCATAATAGAAAAAAATCGCATAATATAGAACCATCTTCATTTCAGTTCAAAATCAATGTTCAATTTTTTTATTTTCTTTTGCTTTAATATTAGGTATACGAGGTAGGGACCAAATTTGGTAATACTTAACTGAGTTTTCATTAACATAAGGAACTAATACTCGTTATCATTTTTCCTAATAAAAACTCAGAAGAAATAATTTCAATTCAAATCAAAACTAATTCAGAGACACACCTTAAAAACAATAAACAAATCCACAAAGAACAACGAATTCACCAATTTACACAGACACATAAAAATGATAAGAAAAGTTACAGTGATTCTCATAACCGTCACAGACAGCGCTAGTGGTATGTTGCTCGTTTTACACAAGTACTTTAAGACTAATAATATTGTCCAATTCATTCAGTGGATAAGATAAAACAATAAAATCTCTGTATTATGTGGCATTTCACACAATAACATGTAATCGGTGACGGTATACTTATATGCATTACTTCTAGAGGAAAATACATAAAACTAACAAACAAAAATTAAATTAAATTCGGTTATATCCAAGTGGAAGATTATTGTACCAAACATGTTTAATAATAGAAAATACTTCAGCCAATTCCTATACTACTTTTCCAATACTCAATTTTTGCTTCCCCGTCGGTTTACTTACTCCACTAATCAAATTAGAATCTTTTTTAGCAACTATTTTAATTTTCAAACACTATAACAACAATATTCAAACCAATTCATTAAAAAATTCAATACGAAAGATAAAATGTAATCAATATTCCAATTTTTTACTGGAATTTCTTCTAACTTTGTAAGTAGTCAAATTTGATCAGACCTGTTCAATCCTCACAAAATTCAGACCTGTAGTTCTATAAAAACTAAACATTCATACAAAAACTAACGTTTTCAGGACAAAAAAAATATTACTTATCAAAGTAAAAAAAAAAAATTAAAAGATGTATAAATAGGAAAAATCTAGAGTTAATATTTTGTAGTCATACTAATAACAAATATTACAGCAACTTTTTCGTCCCAAAGTAATTGCTTTTACTTTATTCATTAAATAAAATCATAAATTCAAGCATTTGTTGAGAAAATTTCAATATTCCGAATTTTAAAAATATCTTCCTCTCAAGTTAATTTTCCTTAAAGTTTTTCTTCCACACAAAATTTAAGATAATAATTATGTCCTCAGAATTGAAAATTTTATTCAAATTTGATGCTTTAGACATCAAATAACAAATTTAGTTCCGAATCTGTTTGTCGGAAGTCAAATTTGTGTTCAGGGATAAATAATTAAATCTTTCTCCAGGTATTCTGAGGGTGGGTACTTGCTTGGTATTATTTTTGATACCTTGGCTTACGCAAGAATAAACCAATTTTACTCCGTACATCTAAGTTTCAAAAATTGTCTAATTTAGCTCTAACTCGGACGTAAGTTGGAGATTAATGCAAAATGTATGTAGTATCAATTTTAGCAATATATTCAATATTTCTTTTATTCGCTTAGGCATGCTCAAATGGATTTTCATTAGAATACCAATACTTTGAAGACGGAGCAACTGATTTGGCCCAAATTTAGAGAAATATTTGCTGAACAGGAACATTAAAAAAAAATAAGCGAAAAATGTAGGACTCATGTACGTGAAAGATTTTTATTTTAAACAAATTACTATTTCTTTATATCTACTATATCTTAAACTGTTAATTACCTGAGGGAAAATATTTTATGTAAACAAATAACTAGTTTGTTTCACATATTTTAACAGTGAATTGTATTTAGGCTATGTAATATCTAATGAACTTTAATTCAAATTATTAAATAAAATTATGAAACAATAATAAACGTAAAAGGCTATTCAGAGAATGAGTGGCCTTCATTTTATCAAGGGTTGCACTTAAAGCCCTTCTATAGAAATTACAGAATAAGGCCCAAACTTTCCTTTAAGGAAAAAACATTCCCTTTTGCTCTTCAAGGGGTGCCTTTGAGAGATATCGGAAAACGGAACTTTTAAAAAGGAGTCGTATAACTTCACTATAACAGAACCTTGAGATAATGAAAGAATAAAATCCTTTAAAATTATTAAGCCAATTTTAATAAATAAAGTTAAATTAATAGAGGCTAGAGGATCAGTAATCAGTCAATTTCAAAACTGAATGATGATGAAGTTTATAAATCTGTTACTAAATATTTAAAAAACAATAAAAGTTTTTCATTTTACAGACATCAAATGTTCAGTCATTAAACCATTTAGTCTTTTTTCTATCAAAGCAAACAAAAGAACTATTCTATTCCTTTTAAAAATATCTACAAGTGGGAATAATAGATCATGTTTATGCAGAAAGGGGAAGTACAGGAGATGTCCATAACTGAATAAGTTCTCAACCTTTAAAACTTAGGAATTCATAATAATAAATGAGTATATTTTATTGTTATAAATTTCAATTGTATATTGTAATAATAATAATAATAAAATTAATAGTTTAATATTTATTGAATAAACAAATGATGATCGTTACTAACTATGAAGGAAATGGTCGTGGGTCAATCAAAGTGGACCAAAAATTAAGTTTTTAACTATTTATTTTCCAACGTTTCACCCCAATTTGTAGTACTTCATCAAGGCTGTCGAGTTGAAAGAAAGCACTTTCTGGAAATGTCTTTCAACATGACACTCTGATATAGCCCTGCAATGTGGGTTTTGAAAAATCAGTAAATAAATAGTTAGAAAATATTTTTTGTTTGATATGCATATTTTAATATTAAAATGATTTTCAAAATGTTTCAATTAACTTTTATCAAGGAATTATCAGATTTTTTTTTGTTTTTTTTTGTGAATTGCAAAATATGCTGATTATGTTTAATTAAATGAGAGATATGATATTGTATATGTTTCTTAATTATAACTTAAAGTAATTTTTATTGATTGTATTTATATTTAGTTAGTTTTTAAATAGTGTTATTATGTCATCTTTGTCTATTGGAAAGTTATACCATTTTTTTTTGTAGTTGTCGTTCTTGTATGGGGCTTAAGGGCGTAAAACCCTGAGGTCATCAACGCCCATGTTTCGTGCTTTATATTCTATTTCTATAATTCTATTTCACTTTAAATAATTTCGAAAAAAAATTAAAATAATTACTTCTGTTGGTATTTTTTATTACGTATAACAGATTTTCTGGTTTAAATCTTATTTAGAAGGCCATTCCTTTTTAAGAAACCTAAGACCATTTCCACGTTCTTCAGGTCATCATTCAGAGCATCCGATACACTCGGTCCCACTCCCAATCTACTCAAGTTCCCAGAATAAAAATGGCATTTCTCAAATATGTGACTGATCGTAAGTACACTGTTGCAGTAATGATATTTGGCGGTGGCTGCTTACTGATCAGATATCTATGAGTTAAACTCGTATGACCTATTCTCAATCTGGTAATAGCTACCTCCTCCTTGTGATTGGAACGGTTTGATGTGGTCCATGGTTTAGTGGTTTTTTTGATGGTTTTTAATTTGCTTGGCGGGGTTCCATCCCACGTGGCTTGCCAACTAGATAATATCTCATTTTAATTTAATTTTTTTTGTAATTTTCTTTAATATTTTTTTTGTAGTTATATTTTAGATAATACTTTTATACTAATACTTAATATTTATAATTTTATCGCGTATTAAATATTTGGTTTTAATTTATAACTGAGAAAAAAATAGAAGATAAATATTTGCAGATAAATATTAGCATCGCACATATTTAGTGAAATACGGAGGCGAAGACACCCAAAGAGGGGGTTTAGTCACTGAAAAATAAATAACATTATTATAAATAATAATTATTTATATCTACTTATGTTAAAAAAAAAAAAAAAACTGTCTGTTACAGAAACAGGCTTTAAGTACAAAATTTATTCCCAATAGTAACCACCACGAAAACATTTGGTAAACAATGGTATGCATACCGAAAAATTTTAATAGTTCTATAATTTTTCTATAGTTAAATTAAAGTTTTTTATTTGTAAATTAAAAATTTCCAAATTAGCGGAAAAATTGTATATACCTGAAAGGTTTCTCAAAGGGTGAAGAGAACTATGAAAATCTCTTAAGCCGAGTGGGGATTGGAAAACAGTCAACAAAGGCTGGTCAGTGAAAGCGAGTTTTTTTTAATATATTTTTCGAAGCTTTCACGACACTCCACCATTCACTTTAATGACGATCGCTAAGGTCAACAGTCAGGACACTTGATTCGGGAAATATGTCGATAACTCTATTAAACAAAAATAATTGAAGTTCACAGTTTAATAAAAAATTTCCTTTTTTAAAATTCAGTGCGATGAAACAAATTTTAAACAAATCAACTTCCGACAAAAATATGAATTCGATTAAGGAAACCAATTTGTTTAATAGTCTAAGAGCTTGAAATGAGAAAAAAAGTTATTTAACCCCAATTTTTTACTAGTTTAATTAAAACTATATTTTGTAACAGTCGCAATTTTTGCCCCACCAACTATGGTTGGCATATTCATCAATTTTCACTAGTAACTACTTATAGTTGTTATTAAAGTAATCAAATATGATGGTGAAATAACTCATATTTTTCCTGCAGTCTTCTTGAACTAAAACGTCAATCTGATAGAACAAACCAAGATGATATTAGTTATTTCAATGACATTTCCTACTATAGGGATAATTATGTGTTTATTAGTAATAAAACTAAATTTGACTTGTTGCAGAAACTTCTAGATCTTATTTTGTGTATTGCGGATCACTGAAGATGAGAGGTATAAGAGAGTAAAACACAGAGAATAAAATTGTCAAACAGGATAAAAAAATAATAGTTAAAATACTATATATTGTACTTAATATATAGACTATCATTGTTTAAAAAAGGAAAACATAGGGAACAAATTGTTTTTGTATCATATTAATAATATATGTTGTTTATATATGCCCAGTCATGGATTGATGACTCATTCGAAAACTGTATTCCGTTTCTCTCAAGGCTGACGGTTTACTAAAAAATCTTTCTATCCTGATGACTTAATCTTAAAATTATCAGGATATTAGATTATGTACTTTTTCTATTTCAGGGAATGTTATAATTAACTTCCATTTACGTGATATTTCCATATATCTGAAAAATGAAAATCTTCTATTGTATGTGTCTAGAAAGCTTTATAGATACACACCGTTTTAGTCGTAGATTTATTAATATCTCATGCTAGTTAAGAATTATTTTTTTAAACTAAACAAGAAAATGGCTTTGACAATTGATTCAAAGATAATTAGTTAACTCAATAGATATAAGGAACTACAGGACAAAAAAGTTTCACTTTACGACAAATACAAAAAGTCCTTTACGAACAAAAATCTTTATCGATGTTATATATTTACATAACACGATTCTTAGGTTTGAGAATGAATTGGGTTTCTTCAGAAATCATATTTTCTCTTATTTCATCTTAAATAACATCGGTCAGTCACTTGTTCTATTTTCATAATTCAGAATACACTATATACCATCTCCTTCACTTGCCAATTCCACTATCTTGCTCAACGAGTAACTATACCAGAGAAAGGGAGTGTGACTCCTTTGCCATTTTTACTCCTCCAGAAAGGTCGAAGGAATCCAGAACTATCCAATCGTTTAAGGTCAAGCAATGGATATCTTAAACATCGCTAATGGCGATTCCTGTTAATCAAAAATGAATGAAGCAAGAAAATTTACAAACGTTATAGTTTTGATATATAGCATTTATTGAATGCAGATTTTTTTATTTTAAAACGTCAGCTTCGGTGCGGGTATCACATAACTTTCACTTACTATAAAAATTCGTATTTTATTCGTATAACGAGCATTCACTTTATTTCTGCCAAGAATACAATAGTTAAAAACAGATAACGAATTCGTGTAGATATGAATGCAATCTGTAATGATCGGGCGGTCTCAGCTTCGTTATAAAACATTTAACTGTCCTATATATTCTATAGGCTGTGGAAGACGAATTTTTTTAATCTTCGCACTTAAATCTAAATTTTTCCAATGATCAGAAAAGCGTGGGGTTTTCATTATTCGATCCTGAAATTAATCTCTCACTTTCATGAAGTCGAACAGACAAAAATAGCTTTTATTCTTTCGGAATTTCAAAAATTTTCCTTTACAGTTAAAATAATGGTCAGAATCAATCGACAAATTACTTTTAAAGTTACCTAAAGCGCTGATGTCATCATTTATTTGAAGAAATGTGATCCTTCGATCTTCTAAAACTTTAAGATGAATCTCTTCTTTTTATATTCAAAAACTACCTTTATTCAACCATAGTAAGGCAATTTTCTTTTCTTTTTCCATCTCTTGTATTTTAATCATGTAGCTATACTCGGAAAACTCGAACTTATTTAAAAATAATAACTAATAATAATAAACTAATAACTTATACGCATAAATGATTATTTTTAGCTCATAATTAATGATCTGTAAATACGAGTAGGTGTTGGATAAACGACACCTAAATAAATAACCTAATCCAGTTGCCCAGTGACCTGACCACACCCAATTGGACAGAGAGCCTTCACTTCAACGAACACAGTCAAAGATGACGTAGGCAGGGGGTTTAAAATAACTTCTTACGTCAGCACAATATTAGTTTTAAGCTGACATTAATTTATACAAAAACGAAAATAAATTACATTAGCACATTGCTTTGTGTTTTCATTATCATTTACGCAATAACATCTTTAGCACGTACATTAAAGGAGCGTATTGCATATAATTATAGCACATAATATAGCTATGAAATGCCAATATAATATAATAGTTCAATAACAATAATAATTTTCACAAGTTCTTACAAATTAATGTGTCGACAGTTAAACTAATAAGTTTTAAGATGAATCTTATAATATAAAATTTTAGAAATTATTTCTTTTATAAGCGGTGTTATTTTTAATCATGAATTTTTTTTCAGTAAATTTTAATATGAAACGTGTTCTATATAAATTTATTATTAATTTTACTTACTATTTCCAAAGCTATATAATCTACTGTATCGTGTTTTAATTAAATCTTAGATATATATTATCATTATTTTTTAAAATAATTATTGATTAAACTAAAGAAAAAAATGACAGATAATTATTGAGAAAAAAGTAGTTATGTATGTAAACATCATGCTTATATACATATCTACTTTTAATATCATTGTTAAAAGACTAATGAACTCAGTAAATCCAGCAGTTCTCATATCTTTCTCTGTTATTCCGAGCTAAGTTGGCTCGATCCTAATATCCATAAGAGTAAAAAAAACATTCATTCATTTACTTATTTGATTTAAGATCCCAAACTACCGATTTATACACCCCTTTTCATAAAACCCCTTAGAAAATCCATTAACATTTAAACATTAATTATATATTTCTCTTCTCGATTATCAATCTCCGTATACTTGAGAATTATAATCATCTACGTAACCGTTCATAATTTTATTTAAATCACCTGTTCTTATATGATTTATATAGTTAATATAGTACTATTTAACTTCTTTGACTAGACATAGTGTAGACAAACAAATGCACCCCTAATTCTCGAAATTGTCATTGTTAGGCGACCAAGTGTCCCAGAATAAAGATAGATTTTTCTTATCATTACATTAGGTAAATAATAATTATTATTATTAACAATAGTATACATCTCTGTTATGTAAAAAACATTTTAGCGATCATCTTATAATATTTTATTTTACATAAACAAATAAAAATGCAGGGATAAAAGACTTGACATTTTTTTTTCTGCTTACACTATATTGACAATAATACATTCTGAACTACAGTGTACATTCAAATTATAGTTATATAATTTGAGCAATGAGTAATACAATTAAATGGACAATTGAATAATTTGAAAAATGGGGATTGGTTCTGCGTTGGGCGAAGAGAGGGTCAGAGTTGGGCAATAATTAGCTATGGATGAAACTATGGCTAAAACTGTCATGGATGCAATATTTATTTATTAATGATTCATTCATGAATAAGGGTCTATATATGACAATTTTTTTCTGTAGGTTTATATATAGCTAATTTTTGCATATTACTGCAAAGAGTACCCGCTACTAATTTATTTTAAAAAAATGAAATTATTACTAAGCAACGGCAATTACATAGCGGGTAAATATATATTGGTATATTTTAATTAAAATCCATTTTATTATTAGGGATGTGACTAATGAGGTAAGAGATAATAAACTTAACAATATTAAGTATCGAATCCAACAGGTGTCAACAGATTCGAAGGGCTCTCTCTAGCAGGCAATACACTTTACTGCCCATAAAAATATTATGAGAAATGCTATTCCAAAATTATAAATTAATATTTTTATGCTCAAATTTTAATTTAAATGTTTAAGGGAGTATTCCTATATTATTATTTTTTTTTCAGCTGGATTGGATAAATTTTAAATTTCATGATATTCGAACTCCAAACTCTTTCCTTGCTGTTAGAATAACCCATATGAAAAGTATGAAAAATATTCATATATTTTGTGATAAGTTTTAGTTAATGTTGCTCCGGGGTCCATGACCGAAAATCTACTTTTTAATTTTAAACATGTATATTAAATATTACAGACTAAAATTATGGGAAAGCAGCCTTTTAAAGTTTAATTTTTATTTAATTAAATGTTTCTAGGTATGTCTCGAAAACTCCCTTTCTTTCTTGGAATATAGCTTTTCCATATTACTTTGTGTGATGTACATCATACAGAAAATATTTTAAATAAAAAAGGCCCAAATCGGAGAAACAGATACAGAAACCTGTTGCTGAGGAGGTTGGGAGAGGGTAGAAGGTTTATGCTGTAGCAATCTGACATTTCCTGTCTCGTGTGGCAACTTGCCAAAGGTAAGACCTTATGAAACGAGTCGAAAAACGTTACGCACTCAAAACGTTTTAAACTTCAATCTCAGTAATAAGATAACAATTAAATACCCTACACAACAACAGTAGTTATTTCAAGTGAAGGGACACAGTTGAGGTTTAAAAAGCATCAAAAACTCCATTTCCCATTAAAAACTTCATTTAAAATAAAATAAAAATTGCTTAATAAGTTAGAAGAACAAATCATATAGTTGGTGTGTTATACACGTGATTAAACAACCGATTCTATCAAATATACTATATGTTAAATCAACTTCTTAAATAAAAATATGTCTATTCGGTAAAAACCCGAACAAGTCTGCAATGCTTCTAATAAATCCTCTCGTTAGTGAAGTTTCATGGAGCTGCCAATAAAAAGTGAAGGAAGCAAGTGTAACAGTAAGTAGACCTCAATGCTTCTACATTTCATAGGCAACATCTCTAACTTTATAAACATTATCCAAACTAAACTATCACATTAGTATCAATTGGATTAGTCGATATTTTATTGAATTCTTCGATAACCACATTGAATTCCTTTCCACGACCAGAGGAAATAATTTAGTATCACTCAATTAATCCTGAAATTACCATTACAGATGCTTACCGATTATTTAGGGGAAAAGAAAGGTATGGTAATGGGCGTGACCAGGATCTAAACTAGGGGGCAAGCCATCGTCGTTCAGCTTGTGAAATTTTGGCACGGAAAAGGCGAACGAAACCAAAATTTTAAGAAAATTATATATAATTACGGTAATTCTTTATTAGTTATTAAAATTATTGACTTGAAATAAAATATTTGTTTTCACTTCTAAGGGGAAGAGAAACTGCCCCTCCCTGCCCCCTCTGAGCATAGGCTCGTGCATAGTAAGACATGAAGATAAGGAGGCTTTTACGACAAAAATCAACGTATCTACTTCTTTAAATATATTACAGACAAATTACTATGAGAGCATCTCATATAGAATGAAAATATTAATTTTTAACAACTAAAAAATTTTTTTATTAGAATTTGTCAAAAAAAATTTTCTTCATTTTACCAGAACAGTGATTTTGCCGGCAAACCTTCTTATTTTATCTGTTAATTATTCGTTTTATATTCTTGAATCTAAATTCAAATCATTTACAACGATTATTTTTATCATCACTTATAAAAAATAGTTATTAAAAAGAGTATGATTCCCTAAGTATTTGTCTATGCTGCCATCGAAATAAACAAATTAAAATTTATATATCATATTTTACACTTTTCAAACATTATTTTACAAATAAATATAAGAAAGGTAAAGCACATAGAACAATTTTAATAATTTCTTCTTCTACTTTTGAGTTCTTAATTTGTATCAATTACAGCTAAAAAGAATATTTTTATATTTTTTGAATGAACGCCGTTTGAAAATATTTAATCAAAATTCAAAGATAACAGACGGTCAAACAGTTGAACATCAAAACAGTTCTAAACAGTGATTGGTAAAATGGTGCCTGTTTAATATAATAAGGACAATTCGAACATTTTCCTTGGGGATAAAATATTGACAACGATGTTGATTTACATAGATTAAACTCAATATTATTTTTATAATAAAATAAAAAATCAGAATATAAAAATATAATAGACACTCACCTGCCTAAGCCTCCAGGACCTAGACGCTTTCCAGATCTGAAAAAAAGAAGAGAAGTAATTAATATGAATAATTTGAATATAAAAGGATGTCTCTTTGTACATTATTTTGTTATTGAATTAACTTCAGGTTATTATTTTCTACAATAATATTCTTTACTCCTTCAATTTTAACTAATTTAAATTTTATTATATTCTATTTTTTTGTAATATTAAAAAAAATGAGTTTGCCAAAAGCACAGAGTGTATAAATTAATTTTAAGAAGAATATGATTCAGAAGGTGGTCAAGAATAATGTATACAATTTTAGAAATTAATAGTCATAAAATAATTCCCAATATTTATGATATTATTTCACGAACAACAATCAATATTAATAAAAGTAAAAACTTTGATAATTTAAAATACTTTTTTGATTACCTAAAATAATTTCTTTTAAATAATATAACAGTCTTCAATTCGACGTGATAATATATTGTTTTCTTTGTAATGCCACTGAGATAAAAAGTCACTATATGTTTCAATTATGTTTATCAGGGGGGAGGGAAGGGAGTGGTATACTCGACTCTCAAAGCAAAAATGGGGACTTGCCCATCTAAGTTCAGGTTTACCAGCTAACAGAAGACAAGCAGTGGTTGAGACCTTCCATCATGAGGCCCGGTTTTTGGCTTCATTTTTCCTGGCAGCGGAAAAATGAGAGTGTTCGCATTATACTTCTTTCTCCAAGCAGCTTATTGATGTTCTTTGGAAACAATGTTTCGTGTTCCCACTTGCTACGAACATGAAATGTTACTGAGGTTTTCTGACCCATGAACAGATCACAGCTTATGACAGAGAAGATGTAACTTTCAAATTTTGTCCACACAATCGTTATATTGACCGAATTAACTATGCAATGAAGCAACAATTTTTAATACCAAATTATTTTTATTGAGAATTTAATGTTTTACACTAAGCTGGTTTGCTCCTTTAAAACAAAAATTAATCCTCCCTTAAATAAAACTGAAATCATAAAAATCAGATCAGAATTAGCTACTATTCGTAATTTAGATCCATACGTCTTTTTGTAAATATTCTGTTCAGTTTCCATGGAAACCCATGTTATCATTGCCTCATAAAAGAATAAATACTAGTTATATATTTTTTTATTATTGTACCTCATAACGATGGATATGAAGTTGAAATATTAGTGGTTGTTCTTATGTTGTATATGTGTAATATAGCTAGGTTCCGAAATATTCTAGTTGGTTTCTAAAAGGCAAAGAATATTGAATAATGTTCAAGAAGATTTTAGTTTTCGAGTTATCAGAAGAACTTGTTATTTTTTAAGTCTAAAAATAATTATTTTATAACCACTCACCGTTTGAGTTCCCTTCAAACCGAGCCTTATTCAGTATCTATGACTATGAGAAGAACGGTCATAAAAATATCATCTTTATATGTATTATTATTTTTGAGATACAGGAATTATAGTGAATGAAAGATAAAATTCTTTCATAAAGGTAAGATAACGATCATATATCATATATTATATTATATTACTCACTTCATGTAGTCGGATACAAATAATGGAATGAAATAAACCAAAATAAAAGAAATATTTGTACCAGATCCGGGTTGTATAAGGCCAAAACAGCGAATAAAAAATATTATGTTAGTTAATGGTACAACTGCACGAAAACATGCAAATTTTCGCAAGGTCACTGAATAAAAAATCGTTCCATGCAACACGTTTTAATTAAAAAGGATCTCTATTCAATTTATTTTATTCGGAATTCCCGTAATTTATTCATAACTTATCATTTACATTCATATAATTCCTGACTAAAGTTAATTACAGCTTCATATTCTCTAACTTGAATATTAAAAGGAGTTTTAAATTAAAGTTTTATAATCTCGAATCTTCCTGCTACCTCCATAAACTCAGTTTGAGTAAAGTTAATTTTAATCGAAAAGTTCCACTTCTAGTCGGCCCCTAACGTCGGTCATAATCTAATTTCTTCATTATTCTGAGGGTAAGCCTTTGTCAGAGCATAATGGACTGGACGATGCAAGCAATAATTTAAAATTATCAAGTGCAAAAAATTAATCATAATCTTATGAATTATAGGTTTGTATGAATATTGTTAGTTTAACCATCAGATCAAACTAACAATATTGTAAAACATGGATAGTGTAGTATAATTGTAGAGGTACTAGTCCATTCAATTGCATGCGGATAACTGAGCAGTGTTTTTGATTAAATATGAGCACTACATCTAGAAAACCTATAGTGAATAATTTCATTGGAGATATCGCTAAAATGAACTATAATATCGCTACGAAATTTGCACTAAGTTTTTTTTTTTTGTTTGAAATTATGTTTTTAAGCTGATTAAGGACGAAACAGACACCAGCTTTGAGGTTGACATTATTTTCGTATTATCAAATGACATATTGAAGAGTCAGATACCGACTTTATTGAAAATGCAATACATCTGACTCAGGACTGTTTCTCAAAACAACAATCGAGGAACAAATTCATTACTCGTACAAATATATTACATTATTTTTATATATAATATAACAGAGATATGATATTCTGTGACAAATATCAGTGAGAAACACATTTACAGTAATCATGTAAACGCTTTTACTCGTACTATTTTAAAAATAATAAAACAGTATTCTGAGGATTAAAAAAAAAGTTCAATATTATATACTTTGAAAACGCTAAAACCAAATCTAAAATGCAATAATTAACGAAAATTACAGTAAATAACTGTAAAACTTTAATTAATTTAGAAGTCATTAAATAGAAATATTATCACTAACCAGTTAAATTATAATTAAAAGTTTTGGCAAAAATAATTTCCGTAAAATTAATACAGTGGTCTGATAGTCGTTGCTTCAGTAATAGGTTTCCATTGCTTCTGACAGGGCTCATTGGCTAGAATTAAGAACATACGACTCCTTTGTTAATAGTTTAACGTAATGCCAAAAATATTATTTTATGACTAATCGTTTGTAAACTGTATTATTAGTGTGAAATATCTGTAAACTGTCTTTGCAATCAGTATTTAAATACCTAAATAATAATTAATAGTAAACAGTTGATGTAAAGAAAATTCAATCAATGATTGGTAGAGAATTAAAATAAAAATCATCAAGAATTTACGACTTTCGAATAAGTTATTTACCGATAAATAACTGATAATGAACCTCAATACAAATATTTTGAAATATCAACAAAGTCGAATATGTTTTTGAATTGTATTTTGCAGACATCATAAATCCTCGGATAAAAAAAGCAATGTTTACAGTGAGTATGAATTCTTTCTAGAGGCTGTGTCAAAACAAAAAGATTGTCATTTCCACACAGTTCCTTACGATTGTGGCCTTATTAGAAATGAATGATCTGATCATGAAAAATTACTAGAAGTATGTGAAATTAATTATAAATTGCAGCGGATTCCGGGCATGTTAAATAGAAAAATGGAGGCTGAGAAAAAAGGTGAATCAAATCACGAAAAAAAGTAGAATAAACCCACTAAATGGATCACAATGCGTTGTAGTTCTAGAATAAAAAAGTTAATTATGAATCTTCATACGGTTACTATCTAAAGATTAAGGAACCAGTAAATATTGCGAGGCATCAGAAATGTCAAACATCTTCTTGAGAGACATCTCAAATTTATTTTAATCCTTACAAATTTTTGTATGAAAAGTTGTATCAAAGAGGTTATGTTTCGGTCTAATGTCTTTTTTTAATAAGATTAAATATTCTAATGGACTAGTATTAATGTAACATTCTCAATGATCTACATGGGTAGAGGCAATTAATGAATAACAAGTAATATTACGTCTATACTGGATAACGTTTTTCCAGCGGTTAAATGTTTATTAACATTTTAGGGATCGGTTCGTTATTAAGTCCAACAACCTAGACCTTTAACATATTCATCACAATGCTGTAACCTGAATTATATTTACGAAGTGCAGTTCCTTCAGTTCTGCGCTGTGTGGTCTTCTAAATTCTGTTATTTCATAAATTTTTGGTCCGGATATTTTACGTTATATTTTATTTTCAAAAACCTTAAGGCACTGTTCTTATCTTAATTTATGAACCCACGTTTCACATCTATAAAGAACAGTGGAAAGGATAATAGTTTTGTAAATTATAACTTTTAAGTTTTTGGACAGAAGGCGCGAGCTAAGCGAAATAAAAAATTGATAAGCATTTTCCCGCCATTATCCTCGCTTTTATTTCCTCATAAATTTCGTTTTTACACTTACCGTCGAACCTAAATGATTAAACCTATCTACCAATAAACAAAACAAGTATGCTATGTTATTAGGAACTGAATAACTTCCTCCAAACAAGTATACTAGGACTGGATGTCCACGAAGACTTCACGAAGGTCTATTGAATACGACAACCCTTTTCATGAAAATGTCAACACCCACTCCAAAAAGAAGACCAGCAACCAACACATAGACTGTCATGTGACAGTTTTCCACTTAGGGTACCACCTTCTAGATTAGACCATTTCTATACATTGGCAACCAGTTGGCTTGGAATGGATCATTATTGATTCTAGGGGCAGTCGCGTGATCGAGGTCGGTGTACCTGTAACCCGCGATGGTTCCATTATTTCCTTCATACAACTTCTATAATATATGTTATATATTATAATATTAAAGAAATAATTGCATGCTAATTAGTAATATAAAAAAATTAATGCTTTTCAAGTTCAATCAAATTAGACCCTAAATCGTAATATTTAAAAAATATAATAGTGACTTGTTACAACACTAATTGCAACACCAGAACATAACGCAGATGAAAATTCCAGGGGTTTGCGCGTCGGGATAACCAGGAATGGGACAAGTTGTAGATTTGATAAATATCTTCGGTTTAATCAGTTTTTTCTTATATCTCAAAATTCTTGAATTTCGTGAAATGAGTTTTATAGAAAATTAAATACAATAACTTTCCTATAAAAGTGTTCATTTAGCTACTTTTTCTAAAGCATGTAACTTCAGAGATATGGTAGGAGTAAATATGGTTAATTAATTAAATAGCCTAGATACTGCCACTAAAATTTTAGGAAATCATTGGTTATAATAAGTATTGGCACCACATCTTAAAAAATATTGTACTTACAAAAAACGTTTAAGAAATTTAATTTAATGTTTTATAGACCTCATTTCACCAAATATGTATTGGTAATGTATTGGTGTTAGTAAACAATATAAAACAGTTTGCTATTTTATTTATGAATTTTAGGTATAGATGTTCAATTTGACTGAGCTATTATTTGTCCGGCAAGTATCCCTCCATTCCCGCCCACCGTGGTAGCCTTACTTATGACTTCTCAAACAGACAATTATATCGAGTAGGTTGGTCGATGTATGACATGTAACAATCTCACAAGAGGAGATCGTAACACAAAAAAAGGCAATCCTTCCCCGCCGGACCCGCACCACTAAGACCCTCGGGGAGCGACGGCCCTATATCACTTTTGAAATATTAGCTTAAAACGGGAAGAGGAGACATTAAGATAGTTTAATCGAGTAATATTTAAAAAGCGCTTTAAATTGGAAAATGGCATGGCGAGTAGGTTGGTCGATGTACGAGATGTCACAATATACTCCATCTTTCAAAAACTACCAGGTTTAGAAAAAAAAAACTTATAAATCCAATTTGCTAACAAATTAATTTACTTCAATTCTATTAAGAATATATTTTTTACTAAACCTCTTAAGTTTACAAGATACAACTATGTTGTATACAAATATGTTGTACAAGAAACAAACAAAAAAATAATAAGGTATACGTATTTTATCTTTTCCACTCCTCCGATACTTAGAGCCGAGGAAGAGAGTAGTGGGAATTTAAAGGACATAGTTAACAATGTACGGAACGTTAATTTCTTATTTTTTTAATGGATTTTGCATATTTTCGTCTAATAAGTCCAGACCAGAAGACTATAATAGTAGCTACGGTGATGATAGAAGCAAGGGCTGGTTAGGAATCTTATTCAAACTACAATGGAATGAAGCTCCTCGCCATTCTGCAAATAGTCGAATTCCTACAACTGAATTCCACCGTTGAGAGATTTGTATTATTTAGGGTAGAAATGATAAAAATTAATAGAAATGGGCTTTTAATTACTGCGATAGCGTGATAGGGACCAACACAGAGGACTAGGGACCTAGGAGTTCTTAATCACCACAGTTCACTGTGTGGGTTCAATTCTCGCTTGTGTAAAATCGATTTAGAGGGACCACCAACAATAACATAACATGAAGCTTAACAGTCCCACTCAGTTAGAAATAGGTAGCAGCCACAAGGTAGTGGTGTAGAGGCAGCATGGTATCCGTAATAAAATAAATTATGAGGTATAGTCATAACACACAAATGAGATCAAAGATTCCGAGATATTTTTCTCACAAATAAAAGCATATACCCTTATAAGATTTTTTCTATAATTGGATCACATCTAGAGGACAGTAATCCAGCTACATAGTAATTAAACCATGAAAAAAATCTTTAAATAATTTAAATGATATTTTAGATAAAGTGAAATTGAAATAAAAAAATACACACAATTAAAACTATACGGAAATGGTCCTTAAAAATTTTATATAACTATATAATACTGGAATATTATAATTTTTCAGAGTTTAGTATTAATGATTTTATAGATAGTGCATGTATGCGAGCTTATAGCTGGACAGGGAATGGTTACTTAGGTAATAATAATAAATTATTAAATCATAATTTGCAAATTTTGAAGTTTGCAGAATCAGTTCCAACTCTGCAAAAAGGTGTCAGTGACTTTGATCAGTAATTCGAAATCAATTATAAAAGAATTTAAAACCTTTCCTATATTATTGCTGGCCAAATATTATTAAAATTAAATTTAAAAAATTATATTATCCAGATCTACGCTTTTTAGAATTAAATTTTGTAAGAAATGTCAGACTTGACAAAAATCCATTAGGGACTTCCAATGTTCCATAATTAGGTTGTTCGAGGGGTCGTCACTCTCCGAATCGAGTCAAGTTCGTTAAGGGCGCCATAGGTCCAAGGTCTGGGGCTAAAATTTGGCCTGGGCAGCCCTCAGGGGTTGGGAATGGTCGGGCATCCAGGTGCTCAACATAACGTTAGACTTTTTATTTCCCCTTAGTAAAAACATTAACAACCGTTGTATGTACAATGAGGTAAAGTTTGATAAAACACTGAAATGTTCCTACTATTATTCTAATACAATAAAATGAGTGGAGATGGTGTGGGCAGTAAAAAAAATTGTATTAATGCCAACGTTTCGGCCCGAATTTTTGGCCTTCACCAGCAAGAATAAAAGAAAAGATAATAACCATAATGAATAAAAAGAAATACTTTTATTTGAGTATTCATATGTATTTCCTTTTTGTTTATTACTATTTTTATCTTGTTTTAGTTCTTAGCTCTAGAGGCCTCATTCTGGCCGAAATGTTGGTTATATTAATGAAGTTTTTACTTATTTGTATTATTTACTGACTGCACCCTCGATCATCTTATATAATGTCAACGGTCAACAATTAACTCATCAATACTATTATAATTACTATCAAAAATACGAAAGAAAGGAATATAACTATACTAAAAAAATTATTACCAATTAAAACAGTTATACCTTAATTAATATTGTCCTAATCATTTTATTCAAGCATAAAATGTTAAGAAATAATCCATTTTTAATTAATCAAGAGAGCTAAATAAATAAAATAATTTTAGAGATAAATAATTAAAATTAACTTTTCCAGCAAATATTTATCTTTAATTAGTTCATTTCCAATTAACGTGTTTTTTTTCGTTTACGTAAACAAGAATAAATAGGACAAACGTAACAATTTAATTAGTACTCAGAATTTACTTCCACTTATTTTCAAACAGTTAATTATTATAAATTACTTATAAATCAATATAGCATAATTAGTTTTTCATAGATGGTTTGCTATACATATTTATTTCTTTAAGCTCAGAGAAATGAAAAGTTATATAATCCATAATAAATATATCAATGAATAGCTCGATAATCAAGGAAATCATGTGAATAAAATATTAATATTAAAAAATACTTATTAATATGATAGTTGAAGAATTTGTAAATAAACTTCTGATGTATTTTCTAGAATTGCATCAAGGAAACTCGATAGGTTAATCTTACGAATAATATCCGCAAAAATTTGGCGCGTCTTTATGGAATGGCTTGGCATTATTTAATTCGATCAAATAGTTCATAATTAAGTATTATTTAATTATACTACTAATTATAGTAATAATTAATAATAAGTAACTCTTTCTCTCCCTCCCCAAAAAATGCATAATAGTCGTTTCTGATAGAGTTTTGGATGCCAGACATTTGTTCTTCAAATGAGTGTTGGAAAATTTGTTCTGAGCATTTAGGAAAAAGTGAGATATATCGGTTTCCTTGTAGTCTCTAATTTCTAAAGGCGAGATAACAACTACAGAACACTTCATTTTTATGTATTTAGTCACATATAGAATTAAAATTTATGAAACAAACGTGGATAAATGATGTATTTCTGGCTTGGAGTAACAAATAACTCATGTACAAATTTCATGTCAAAAATATAAAAAATAATTTGAAACAAATATACATTTGGATTGTCATATTATTAAAAACAAAGGTTCTTTTTGCATGTTAATGTTTAATGTTAAGTAGAGAACTTTATTACATAATAAACTAAAAATGGAAATTTTTGTAGCTCCAAGCCAGAGTTTATGATAGAAAATCAATCAAAAATTATTTTTGTATTTAGCATATATAAAATATAAAGGAAAAAGTAATATAAATATTTGTGTAAAAAAAACTACCGATGATTGAGACAGCAGCACTAAATTAGAGAAGCGGATTCTCTTCCTCAAATGATATTTTCAGTTAGGTCGTCCCCTTGACAGACACAGATCCTGTACCAACCTTCTGGGTCGGCTACTGAAGGGATACTGAGCCCAGAGGTCGATACACCCCCTCCCCTCAACCCTTACGGTCGCCTGAACAGCCTTATCTCATCCCTTAGTGCTTGTCATCAATGGGGGTGTCAAGGTGTTATCTGGAGTGCCTAGAAGGTGGATCCTTAAGGCCAACGACTTGAGTGGTTAATTTCAAATTCATTCATTTTAACATAATGGTATTATGATTTAAAATTTTAAAATTTATGTATTGTTGTTGTCTAATCAAAAGTATAACAATTGCTAAAATGAATTAAAATGTAAAATTAAAAAATGTGATATCAGAACTTCAAAGAAAAAATTAAATTAAAACTTGAGCTAATTACAATCAATAATCCTAAACGCTGATATTTAAGTAGAAAAAATACAATTAGCATCTATTAAATTCATTAATTTATTTCATTTTCCTCTGTCAAACAAATCCACATGCATCTCTCTATTAATATAAAAATATTTTAGTGATCACCGTGTAAAATTTTGCTAAAATCTCTCAACGAAATGAAGACTCTCTCGATTACATAAAAGAGTTTTTAATTATCACCATGTAATAATTTATTTTACTCTTTCAAAGAATTGAAAACTTTAATCCTTAACAGTTAGAAAAACTTTGATTTAGACGACGAGTTGAAAACTTGAACAGTCACAAAAGAAAGGAAGCACAATATACTTATATTTATTATATATAGGTTATTAAAACGGTCTGTTAATATGTATCACAATCAAAAAATTATATTCGTGCCTGAAAATTTCAAGTTATAACGATATTTAGAAATCTCATTCAAATATTATCTATAATTCAATAATTGAACTTTATGTACATCACTATATCCTGATCGTATGTATTTGAATAACTGTATCTCGAGAACTATTAAACGTTAAGGCTTAAATTTTAGCAAATTTACTTGTTTTTAAAAATATATATATTTTTTGTGCAGTATGTAACTTTTATAATACTCAGAACTGAGTGAAAATTGAACGAAAATAGCTAGTTATTTAGTTTTTCGGCCACTAATTAATATTTATTATTAATTTTAAGAACTAATATCAATCTTTTTAGCATGAAATTTTCTGTGAATTGATACTACAATTAATTTTTCATTTCCTAGATTGCGAACTATTACCTAGATTTTGCTGACATCCCCTACAGTATTTCACGAGTGGCAAAGCATAATTTAATTGTTTTCAAACAATTAATTAATATTAATTATTGGTCCGGGATCACTGTATGTCAGTGAGAAAGTTTATGAAGGGATGGTACCAATGGCATCATTTAATAATGACAGTGCTGACGTCCTCAGTGATTTATTTTCGACATAAAGAGTGAACTTTGAATTTAGAAGCTTTAATTATCCTTGAATAGAAAATAAAAATATTTTGTGTTTATTAACATGTATGAAAATTATTAATATTTTAAAATCCAATCAATGATGTTAATCCGAATGAAAACTTTTGACATAGCAATTGCATATTTTCAGTTTTCGGTGCACTCCTCTCGTTGTTAGACAAAGTAGAGGCCCCGTATCGACCAAACTGCTGCAGACCAAGACACTATACACTACTATTTAATCGATGGATTGATAACATAAATGCTCATTATAGACCATTTCGGTAGAACGGGATTTATATTCAGTCTATTGATCTATTGAACAGTCAGTGAGATTAATAGAAGGGCTTACAGGCCAAGGTTGTTCGTTTGTCCCTTCAGTTCCAAGATTAATTCCACTTGTCGTTCTACGCTCTTTGATCATGTCTTCCAAGTGGAATCGATTCTTACAGAGCTCATTTCGACATAATTGATAATCCATAGATGTCAGAGTGCTTTGTAGTAATCAGGATATGATGAAAATAGAAAAATAAATTAAAGAAAAACCGATAGCTATCAACTTATCAATTGTAATGTTATCAATTACTACTTCAGCATATCACTAAATATTCTACTTAGGAAATAACTTTGCATAAAGCTACATATTAATATCACTACAAATATGGTTATTACTAATTCACAGTGTGAAGGGAAAAGTAAATATTATTTTCAGTTAGCGATGTCAATATTTAAAAATAAAATAAAATAAAACATAATACAGAAAAGGAAAAACTACAATTCATTACGAAGGACATCCGACAGGAGGTCGATTTGCCAAGGTTGGCCAGGAGTGATGTTTGAAAAAGACTGAGTGATCTGTTTGCTCAATTCGTTTGCTAGAAAAACTTTGATTGATTTTGCTGCTCAACAGTTATAATCAGTTTTCTATAAATCAGTAATGTTTATATTAAATATAATTTATCAATATTTATTTAAGTTTATTATGTTCTAGTAAAATTGGTTTGCATCAGTTATATCATATTAAATATATCAGTCATATTTTTTTTTTTTTTTACTAACTTATATTGAAGATAATTGAAGCAAAAGAAAAAAAAATTAGAGTCCATTTTTTTTTAATTTGAGTCACATCTAGTGACTATATAATATTATATTATCAATAAAAGTATCTGTACAATTAGGCATTCATTTATTTCATAAAATTAACAGAGTACTAAAAAAAAAAAAAAATAATACTGTGGGAAACATAAAATTAGGTATATTGTATTATATTAAATAAATCAAAAGGAATAAGATATGACTCCCAGTACTCTTAAAATATTTTGACGTGACAACGTCTTATAAATCATTTTGCGGGATGCCATGTTAGAAAAAGTGTCCCGTAACGGAAGTAGATTGTGGGGGAGGTAATTAGTAGTGTAGTAGTGGGGGTAAGAGGATTATAGATGCTGAGAGTCATGCAGGCAAAAGTGTCCCGTAACGGAGAAGGTAGTGGTGGGGATGGGTAAGAGTGAGGTGGTGGGGGTAAGAGGATTATAGAGTATACGTTGTCACGGAAATATGAGGCCTACACGGGCACGGTATTTTTAGTGACGAAACTTAATATTCTTCTTAGTTCTTAGCATGACTCAAACTATAGCTGCAAAATATTCCACAGTACCATTTAGACAAGTATATTTTAGTTTCATGTTCCTGACAGATATACATTAAAATAAATCAAAAATGTTTGATTTTTTGATACATTTAATATAAATATTACTTTTACACTCCTTTAAAAACTGTTGATTATAGATCTCATTGCGAAAAGGAAACAAGTATATAGTATGCTTCTATGTGGATTAAAAGATTATCACTAGTATATACTATTCGATAAATTTTATCATATTAAATAAGTTTAAATGTAGAAAAAAATTAAAAACAAAAGGCGAAATTTCTGTAAAGTAGTCAAAATCCTTCTTTTTTTTTTTAAATTTAAAAATAAAACAAGTCAACTTTTAATGTCTTTAAAGCCCCTCCAATATGATCTTCTATGGAAACAAAAAAAAAATTATCTGGCCGATTTAGAAAAACCATTAAATTTGTCAGATGGCTCTAATATTAGTGCAATATTAAAACGATTTGAACAGCATGAAAAAATGTGTTTTTTCAGGAGAAAAAAAGGTTGATATTTGTTTTTTGTATATAAAAAAACCATTGCATAATAATCTTCTCAATATCAGAATTAATTAATTCAATTTTATATTTGTATTTAATACCAGATTGGTCTGGTGTGACTTACATGGTTAATATAACAGTTACATTTTTTTAAAAAATTGATTATGGGTTGAGGGGTGTATAGTATCGTAGAAAAATACCTCTAACTATTTACAACACTATAAATATTAAACAATTGTGAATAATAACGATGTGAACAGTAAAAAAATTAAATTAAATAAATAGATAAAAAAATAATTCTTAAAAGAGAAAAAAAACGAAAAGTTATTAACAAAAAAATGACATTTATAGATTTAATAAAATAAATATCTGGCTTCTAATGGGGAAAAAAATTTTATTTGGGAAAAAGACGAAAAGAACAATTAAATAAAATAGTAGTAATTACCATAATAGAAAAGATACACATAGAATTCACAATAGGATTTCTTGAAGTAGCCTGGGATTCGTCTTCGAGATGGAGTTGGAAATGATTAAACTTAAACAGAGTTACATAATGTCGTGGTGATTTTAAGACAACTAAGTTTTAGCTAATATATTTCTTCAATTGAGGAGAAAAATTTACCTCCTTACAAAATGACACTTAAAAATGTTTTTTACAGCCAGGAAATTTCATTACATTTAACTACACTAACTTTGGTGAAATATTCCATATTCACTAAGCTTACACAACTGGCCTCTCACAACAACTTAGTGAGTCCATGATAGAGCAGACTCGGCAAGCCTAGAAACACGAGAACACCACCCTCTGGTCTAGTTAACAATTCAGCTGCCGTCCAGAGACAACACAGACTTAGTTACCAGAGCTTATTCCCATTCGGGTCGCCAGGCGAAGGGCTCAAAGGGCTCGCATCTCTTATCCGAGTGCCCTTTGGGACGATATTACCCCAAGGAATAACGAAAAACCAATAAGGAATAAGGAAAGGCGACAGAAAGAGATGAGAAAGGGTAAGAAGATCACAAATGAAAAGACTTTGAGACTGTTATATCATTTCTTCAATCAGTTCTTGTTAACATTTCATATACGATCTAACTCAGCATTTGAATATTAGTTATCGTTATTCACTTAATTAACAAAATAAAATTACAACTCATATTGGTGGGTTCTGGATGTATGATAAGATTTTTTGAAACCCAAAATGAAATTTGACCACAAAATGAGTAAACGCTTAGTGGTTAATATGACAGATCTAGCTTGACAAAATAATACTATTACTTAAATTTTTGAGGCTACTGATTTCGAAAAACAATATTTCTATTAATTAAGAAACCATGGTTATCAAGAAACATAATTAAATATAAAATTAATTTTAAAGTTCTCTGTTAAAACTTAATGTAATATGTATTACCAAATATTTGTACTAGCTACATAAAAAGCAACTTTTTAAAATTTTCATTTTTACGCTGTCTATTATTTATAATTTAATTTATATTTCAGTCAATGTCAAATGTTAATTTATGTTTAGAAAACAAGAACAATAACATTTTCCATTATAAACTTGTTTTCTCTCAGTAAAATAATTTTAAATTAATCTATTTTTACAACCTAAAAACTAATTTCACACTAAAAAAATAAATTAAAATTATGGCTACTGAAACCTGATGAGATAAAATATTTTTAAAAATCAGCAAACATTGGTCTTCTAGATGCAGTATCAATTTTCGAAAATATTGACGTATCCAGGAAATTTACTTTTTCGCATAGTTAAACGAAAATAGGGGATGAACTTTTATAAAAAATATAATATACTATGCTTTCCTATATTTAGTCAAATTGGAAAATCCGTTTTCGGAATATAGATGAGTCAGAAGGTGCCAGCGAATGCAGTGGATGGAATTTGCTAAAATTGGTACTACTATACTCCGAAATAATTAATTTCCGACTTTTCGCCAACTTTTCCCACAGAGAAACGTTTTTTAGTTCATTACTGAGTACATCAGTGAGCAATCAAGTAATCTGCCATTTTATGTATGTATTTTACTGCTACACTCTATACACCGCTAACACGGGGGGGGGGGTGAGAGAAAAATAACACAATTAAATTATTTTAAGAAAGAAGTTTTTACTATCTTTATTCAATTGTTCCCCATTATAAAAACAAACGCATTAGAGTTTTTACGCACCAAAAAAAAGTGTCAAAAAAGGTGGTCTAACTTCTGCTCTTATAAAAATCATAACTTTCAAAGTCGACAATAAATAAAACGAGCTATCAGATTAAAGACAAATCTTGATAATGCAAAAAGTTTTTTAACTACTTGAATGAGATTTTAAGACAAAAGGGGACTTGAGAAAGGATATTTTATTCAAAGATCGAAAGCTTAAAGAAGCACCTACTGGTCGCATTCATCAGGACTGACATCGACTATAAAGCAGGTCCATGAAGTTCAATTCAGAACTAGCTCAATAAATTCCCTACCTCCGCCTGGGACTGGAAGCGAATTCCAACCGAGGAGTCCCAGGAGGAAGATTAAACTGTCCACTGGAGAAAACTTGGGCCAAATCTGCATTTATCCTCCATTAAGAACGAGGCAACAAGTCGCCAAAAATAATACTTAATGATACACGGACACTCTCATAATTTTTGTCATTTTTGTGAGTCCATGAATCTTAGTTACTTATCACTTATTAAGACCACACAGATCGTAAAGAACAAATAAATGAACAATAAACTGCTGTAATTTTGTTTTCAGTTATGGAGCATTCACATAGGAAGTGGATATTCCATCTAGAGCGTTTTCAAAGCCTCATCTTAATTTTCGTGTTGAAAAAAAATTCTTCTAGTGGTAGCTTGGTCGAGAATTTTTTCATATTTTGTAAAACGAAAATCTAGGAGCTATTTGGACAGTTAATTAGTTATTCCTCATCCACTTTCAGGATCTCGCATCGAAACTTTCATGTTCTAACTTAGGTTTGTCCAGGGTGAATCCAGGGGTATAAGTCTAGAACACTCGACCTCGGAATATTTTTAGAGACTCGGTTTCGGTTTATTTTTTTAATTTTGAATGAGTTCCCCCCAGTACCAATAAAGAACTATATTTATTAAAAATTGTATCTTGAGTCACTTTGTCTACAATGTTTCTGGAACTTTTTCGGCCACAACTAGTTTTTACTGAAAATTTTTTACATTTCTTTCCCATGAATCTAAACTGATGTAAAAACATTTATAGTTCATAGAAGTACTTCTTTCTAGTAACTTACACGGTGTCACGGAAGAATATCGTCTCGAACATCCCTAGTTATTACCTCGTTAATGTTTTTCCTAACCTGATATATGGCTTGGACTCATGTATATTTGAGGATCGGTAAATGTAAAGTTATGAAAAAAAAAGAAAAAGAAAATTCTAGGTTTTTCCAGTCATTCCTCTTTCATTCTAATTTCTTTTGATAGACGGAGGAGAAAGAGAGAGTTTGACAGGATTATTATGAAGAATGATAATAATTGCGATAGAACTTCTATTCAGCTTTCAACATTCCTTTTCACATAGATCGTAAAAATAAACCTCATATTTTGAAAATTTATTGCCTTTGAACATAGTTTCAAAACCCAGCTAGTAAAAATAAAGCAAAAAAAAAAACGTCGCTATCAATCCGTGAAATACAGCTCTTATCACCGATATCACACTGTTTTTCGATTAATTAATATCTTAATTTGATCTAAATGAGACACCATCTCCTGCCTTAGATGTCATTTTTAATTTTCAAAATAACTACCCTTTGTGTTTGGACGGGTATGAATATAATTTTGAAAAGTGAGTATACATATTGTTTACAAATGTTTCAGACTATTTTTGATTTTTTAAAAATTCAAATTCAAAATTAGTGCTTCCTGTAAAATGCTTCTTATCCATGATGTGGTGTTCTATTTTATTAGGCTGCTTCTTTCGTATTCCTGTCATCGTTGAAAAGTAGAATAATAAAGTTTTATATTCCGTCGAAGATGCAAATTAAAAACAATTAAATATAAAATTAACTTTATTAATTTTTTCTATACAAAAGTTTAGATAAAAAACACCACACTTTGTTAGGTAGATAAAATATAACAATTTAATTTACAATTGTCCCCATCTATTAATTTTAAGTTAATCTATACTGTTTTCAGTTTTGTATTTAAATCTTTAATATTTAAAATCACTATTGTTTTTTTTTTACATTTAAAACCTCTGATTGTTTTTGCAAATTACGTCTTCTCATCAGTAATTTATTCACAAAAATTTAAAATAACTCAGGTCCTGTTACATAAATAATTACAAATATTATATTTAATTACATTAAATATTAATTTAATTTAAATATATTAGATAATAATAAATTATATTAATCAATCATAGCGAAATCAAAGTAATACGAAAAATTCCAGAAATGTTATTTTACATTAAAACAATTTTTTGTTCTTTTATTATAAGATTATTTTTAACTTAAAAATTTGTTTCTGATTAAAATTTCTCGTTGATTTATCAAAAGAAAATATTGTTAAACCAAACAATCTTCACATTTAAAAACTAGTTCCACACTAAAAACGAAAAAGAACAAAAATGTTTACCATTCAAACCTAACTATTCCTTTTATAAACATACTTCCCTATTCTTTTACTATAAAAAACTTATTCAGAGCTAAAAACTAGAAAGAGGTCATCTTTACAAAGAAAACACAACGGCAGACAACCATATTGATCCATAGTGAAAAGCCAGATTTTAGCCTCGCTATTCACTAGGCTTAACCGAATAGCAAATCATAACATTTTAATAATTGGTAGAATTTAAAAAATTAAAGATTTGGTTGAAAATTAAAAATATCAAGAAATATTTGGTATCCGGAAACAGAGAAACAAAATTTAAGCTATAAGAGATAAAAATTGAAAATATTTTAAATACAAGCAATCTTTTTTTAATTGATAAAGTTAATTACCGTAATTAAAAATTTTATTTAGATTTAGAATGAAAATCCAGTGATTTCCCAACCACCAGGCATATTAGCATTTTATCGAATTTCTTATTGTAAAATATTTAGACAAAAACTAGGAATTAATTTTTAAATTAAAATATTTATTTTATAGAGCATTTTGCGATAATTAGTACAATATTATAATCTCATACAAGAATATAATACAGAAAATTCACTTCAATTAATTTAATAAACACATGTAAATACATGTTACTAATTTAAGATGAAAAAAATTAAACCTATTCGCAAAAAATGATAATTACAGAATAAAATGGTAAATTTTTGAAATATAGTTATTTCGAAGATGTAAAGAACTGTTATCCAGCTGTAAAATTCTCTTAATCTAAATAAAGGAATAGTGTTAATGAAATAATTATTTTAAGAATATGCTACAATGGGCCATAGAGCCCGTGTTCATTAGTTCCATTTCTCGTAAGACGACTTTGAAATTTTTGGAAAAAAAAATGATCTATCTGCGATGAGCTGTGTAATTACTATAAAAACGTAATTTTCATCTTAAATTGTACCTAATTTAAAAAAAATAAAAGATTTTCTAAAAGATGCGTAGTAGATTTGGAATTATACTCGTATAATAAAAAGTGCTAAAAAAAAATTCTCGGATGCATTAGTTTTTCGAAAATGCAAATTAGGTTATAGCAACATATTCATAATTCTCTTTATAAGCTGAAATTATCAATTATCAAAGTGTACAATTAAACTGAAATATCAGGGACAATTTTTCAAAAGATTGCCAAGTTCATTGAAATTATCAGTCTTTTTCATAAATATTTTAGGAGTCGACAAAGAAATTAGACGCATGACTGTGGAATGAGATTTTCTAATCAAATCCAGTGTCATAAAAACTATCCCCAAAATCACACGTAGGAGATCCGAGGTAAGGAAGGACAAGGTTTAGAATAATTATAACATATTAGGTATTTTATTATAAAATTTGTTTAAGTATTTCTTTTTCGGTTTTGGATCTTTTCAAGGTTGATTTTTTAGATGTTTCATTAATTTGTTTTATTAATATACCGTTTAATAAATAACGAGAAAAACATAATAAATTCTAAGAATGAACTTTGGCGACCATGTGCTGGTTTGGTTTCAGAAATGGTTTAAGTGAAAAACGCCCGAATGGCCAACAAATCAATTAATGGGCGAATTAATGAAATTCTATTTATATGTTTCCAAAATGTCTAGTTTCTTATGCTTCACATGTTAATATACTTAAAATAACCAGGGGCCTATTTCATAATGGAAGTTAATAGTATTAGTCCATAAGCACAAGTACATAAACTACAAACTACAAACACTAATACATTTTGTTTCATGATAGAGACGACTATTAGTGATATTAAGTGAGTTTAAAAGTAAAAATTTATTTGGCAGAATCGTGTAAGTCAGGGAAATTGTACCAAATACAAACTACAAGATTAATAGTATTATTTTGTGCTTTATTATGAAATAGGTCCCTGGTATCGTATAGTAATTACGGTGTCATATAAAAGAAAAAGTAACAAATCATATTTGTTATAATTAATTTTTTTTTTGAGTGGTTGGTAATCTATACTTTAATACCTATTTTTTCATTTATTTGTATTATATATTGTTAGATTAATTCACTTGGGACATAGGTAGCAATGCCCGAGAACAAGCGTGGAAAAGAACACACAAGAGAACATTAATAGCATATGATTGCATGAGAACACAGGAATCGTGCCCTGAGTACAGTAATCCAATACAAGGTCGGGCCCTCATCTCTGACCCCTGGTGGCAAAGAGCCGTAAAACAAATACAGGATCTCAACCACTCTCAAAAGGGAACTGCAAATAAGGAAAAAAAGGGGGAGAGCAAACAGTGGTCTATAACGGATGGATTAAACAAAAAGAGTGAGGGTAGTCAACCAGAGTATTATCGATTTGAGGATGTATTTCTATGAGAAACTGCCCTCAGCGGGTCACAGAAATACACCCACACGAAGGAGGAATGACAACGAGAAAGTTACACAATCCTGGCACGTATTGGGCGTTATTTGATACGTCTAACACCTTTATTAGGATCCATACTTCACTGCCTCGCTCATTTTTACTTTCAGTTACTTATATATATGGAATATATGGTAAGGGAAAGTAATCCGATAATGAAAAATTTCTAATTCGATCGTTGGACGGAAATACAAGTTGTGATGTCCCCTGAGTTCAAATAACCTAGTTTTGCTAAATGGTTTGTGTAAGCGATTATCTGAGGCTACCTCAAGAAAGAAAAGTTGTAAAGAACTGAAATAATTTATTTATGGCGGGTACATGGTCTGAGCAGCAACAGCAACTTATTCGATAAAAATGACCAACCGAACGAGCTACTTTATAGAATCGATATTTCATACTTTTTGTAATTCCAAAATGGTTCCAGCATTTTGGAGCAAGGCGGTAAACTAAGGATTATATAAAAAATTATTTCAAAATTTAAAGAATTATTTTAATCTTTTGTCTTACAAATACAGATATTTTGTGGACTGATATGAAAAAAAAAGGAAATTTAATCAAGTAGTGATAGAATAGTTTAGTGGGTCCTAGAAAGAATTCGATAGTATAGTCGAATAATATAACCTGACACAAACGTCGAAACTTCGGATAAAAATAATAGGTCAATATCCGAAATCAATCATAAGGAGAAAACGAAGTTTTTCAAACTTTTAAAAAACTACAAACTAAATTAAATTTGTTTTCCTAATTTTCAATTGTTTACTAATCATTACTAAATGTTAAACAAAAACTGGCCAGAGCAAACTTTAATTCTCTTTTCCCTCAAGTCAAACACGCATACATAAGAGAGGAATCATTCTAATGTCGTTAGTTTGTTTCAAGTAGAAAATCATTTGTAGTTTTACTTTTGTGATTCTCAATAGACGAAGTGCGGAAGTGAGTCTTTAATAAGTCCTCAAGCTTCTAAAGCTTGTAAAAGATTTAGCATTCATATGTTTTTAGATCAAAGCCACTTGATTTCGATCCGTCACCCTGATAATGCAGGACTAGACGCATATTGTGTATAAGTTTGCATTTGCACTTGTCAGGGTTTTCCTTCTTGACTGTACTTCACAACTTCTCATTCAATTTAAATATTCTGCATTTACTTGTTGTATATATGTGTATACAGTTGTAAATATCAATAAATAAATTATTAAAAAAAAAAAAAAAAAAAATATTCTGCTGTGATGGAAATTTAACTTGATTATCATCTGAAATGTCTAAATAGGTAAAGGTAACAGACAGGGGTATGTACCCAAATTTTCCACTCTAAAATGGAAGATGAAAAATTGAAGATCAAAGGGGACAAAACTTATTTATAAAGTAGATTACGGCAATAATCCCTGAGAGCCGAGACAGAAATGGAAGCACACGGGACTAATGTGGGCCCTATAGCCTAAGCCAGGACAATAAGGTCGCTAATTAGCACTTGCGACTCCTAATTAACACTAACTCACATCATATAACCTACACTTAGCGGTACCAGTATGCAGCACACGGTCCAGCCCAAGTGCTGACAGCTATGTCCATTACTTAACCATCATATACATTTAAAATGTACCTATAAGTAATTTTTTTTTTTTTTTCGGCCAAGACTCCCATTGGAGTCCTATACTGCCTAACCATGGTTGGGGGTCAAAGTTCTTCATTTTGTGGGACCACCAGGCAATGAAAAAAGTCAACGTCCCAGGCCGGATTCGAACCGGCACCGCCAATAGACATCAAATTGGTAAGACTGTGTCTTAACCACTGAGCTATGGGCGGCCCACCTATAAGTAATATAAAATATACCTAAAAGTAAACCATACTTAAAAATAAAATATACCTATAAATAAAATATTTTAGGTATATCTTGTTTACTATATTTCTATAAACATTTAAACAGTAGAAGCAGATTCACTATTCTAACATTACATAGCTTTGGTTGACTTTGGACAACATTTATTAAGGGCCGACTGTACCAGTCTTCGATAAAACCAAGTACTAAATAGAGCCAGTTATGTTTCTGGTCTACAGATTTGTCAGATAGGTTACCTTACACCGAGATAACTATCAATAATGTTAGGGATTGTGGGTTCAATTAAATTTAAAATTGATTTAACAGACACTTTTGACATCCCACCATTGTAAAAAATTAATTAGTTAAAGATGGAATACTTTTTTTTTTTCATTAGTGCCTTAGCATCTAATTCTTTGAAGTCTGCGTCGTCTGGCAAATCGTCTATTGCGATCAAATAGATTTTATTGAATTTGGAAAGAAATAAAATAATAATACAATAAATTTTTGCTAGATAATAGATTCCAACCGGATCTATGTCACAGTTTCCATCGGTTCATTGTATGGTTAACTACGCTGACGCAGTTTTGGTCCGTAGCTCCGTTTAACCTCCAATGGTTGCCCGGTAAAGTTTACCTCCAAACTTACAGTAAAGTTACTCCAGATTAACTTTTTTATTGCATCCGAGAATTATTGATTTTATCTGAGGTTTTAGAAATAATAGTTAAAACTGTGATGGTGCAACAAGCCCTAAAAACATTCGTCAACTAATTATACTCAAATATAGGAAAAAGTGTTGACTCCTTTTATATTTTGTATTTTAGAAAGTTTATACTTAAAAAAAAAACTTCATTATTAATGTATGTATTGTATTCTAATTGAATTTTACAGTAGTAATTTGTTTATGGAATTTATTATTTGCTGTAAACTGTCGATTTAACACAGTTTACAGCAAATAATAAATCCATAAACAAATTACTATTGTAAAATTCAATTAGAATACAATACATACATTAATAATGAAGTTTTTTTAAAAGTATAAACAACGAAATGGAATAAATAAAAATTATTCAATTTTTCTCAGTGATTAGGATCCCTGTAAAACTGAATACTCTTTCTGTCGAAGTCAAAATTAAATATCGTCCAGTAAAAAGGACAATTTTTTTTTTTGTTCGTTTTTCAGTTTTTTACCAATTTACTAAAATAGTGAAATTAGTCATTGATGTTAAGAAGTATTAAAATACGAAAAACAATTGGAAATAAACCAGATTCTCATCTATATAAACGTATAACAGATTTTACATCCTAAGATAATTTTTCAGACAAGGTTAATTACGAAATACTATCTCATGAAAATTGTTGAATTGGACACCGACGACATGGACAATGGTACCCTACCTTATTGTTTTCCTTATAAAAGAACATTCGTGAATTTAGCAGATATGGAATCTTGCCTGGACATGACCATTAACCAATTACAATAAGTAGAACAATTTTCACACTTTCCCTCTTCAGGAAAGCACAGCCGAAAACGTTAACAGTTAGCATATCGGCTACCCAATGCTATATTATCATCCAAGCGAGCAACGAATACTCACAACAAAAACAACAATTTTCAGAAGATCAAAAAAAAAAAAAGAAGTTAGATTTTTCCTTTAAGCAGTAAAATAATTCCAGATAAGAAATTACTAAAATCTTCGACCAGGAACTAGTAAAATGTAGGGCGGTGAGAACACCAAAACACTTTTATTTACTCTAAGTAAGTCTCCAAATTTTGTATAGACTGTTGGACTCGTATTGAAGATTGAAATTTTTGTGATTTTCAAAAATCGTACTTTAGGATATCTTGAGGTGAGAATAACGAATATTAATTTTGTTCCTGCTAAGAACACAGCTGTTTAACAAAGGATAATGAAGCCGTAATGCGACCAGGAGGGAGCGGTTTGCAAAAATCAGCTTTTCTCGTTAGAATCGGATATTTCCATTTTCCTTTTATTAATTCAAGTACTGAACCTCTGACCCTTCATTGGTTGTAGCAGTACAGATTTTTTTTTTATTATCATTTTTTATTTTTTGGGTATTTGATTTTAACAATCACATATATTCCACTATGTATATTTCACAATGTATTCCATAAACTGGTAAGCGAAAGTAAAAATAAACACTGATTTAATAGGCCTGGTTCTT
>NW_027116659.1:44308-50776 GCF_000696795.3 Halyomorpha halys | reverse complement strand
TATATATAATCTGTAAACTAAAGGCAAGAATATTTAAAATGGCTGAGCTAAGGAATACTAGTAAATTAAATCAAATGAAAGGTAACAAAAAATATTTTTAAATTATTATTTTACTTTATTATTTTCTGTCAATGATTCCTTTATTGTATACTATCCATTATAATTTTTATTCAGTATTATTCGCAATTTATTATTCATTAAGCTATAATATCCATTATTTCATTCACTCGATTTAATTTATCTGTATTCCTTATAATTATAATAATTAACTTAAAATTATTAGAAAAAATAAACTTTCTGTCATGAAACGAGATGGATTATTCAACTGCGAAAATATTTAAAAAAAATAAATAAAAAAAAACAAGAGAATTTATACATGAATGGAATTCTACATACATTACAGGCAATCATTGTATTTATTCAAGGAACGTACACTTCCATAATCAACTATTTGCATTTTGTGATTCTCAAGTCAACACAATAAATTTATATAATGAATTATGATAATCGTAATTACGTGGATAAAGGAGTATTACAAATAGTAAATTTTAAGAAAATAAGGAATTACTTCTTTTCTTTTTTTGGAGCTTTTTATGTTTTGAAATGTACATAGCCCCTTTTACATCTAGGTATTTCAGTCATTATTTTGATTTTGAAGTTAGATTATCTCTTACTAGATAGACACCTACCCCCTTCATCCACACTAAAGATTCAAAAAATGATACAGGCCCCTTTATCCACTTAACCCTTCAATGAATTTACAGATCATTAAGTTATAGTATGTCTAAGTTAATGTTAATGATATCGGCCTTGTAATATAACAAAATACAAACCACATTGTTCATAATAAAAACCATGCAATGAAATTCAAGTCGTATCTCTTGCTATATTTTTTGTTTTATTTGGGTAGAATTTGGATTTATCTAATCTAAAACTATAATTGGGGAAAGTTTATAAATGTGTTTCTAAGCTGGTGTATACAAACGGATCCAGTATCAAGCATACATAATTCAAACAGGCCTAGGTTTATAAGGTACCTGAAATATAACATCCAGTTATATTTTTTATTTCAATATTGAATTGAGTTGTTAATTTGGTTAATTAAAAGTAAACCGAACTCCCACAATGTAGACAAATAATAATAACTAAATACATTTATTAAGAAAACCGAATACAAAATGTACTGTTATAATTATGTTATGTAATATATATTTTTCATGATGTTGAAACATACAATAGTTTTAAACCACTGTTGAAAAAGGGAAAAGGAGGAGCTATGAATACGCTAATTTCTCCGCTCGGCAAACCATATCTAGAGGAGCCGTAGTTCTGACTGGAGAGAAATCCCTTGGTCGAGTATTTGATGTTCTGTTTCTGAGCCAAGTTAAATAACGGCGTCTCGTACACTGGACTTGGAGGAGTTCCAATTCACAGTCTCCATTAAAAAAAATCTAATTAAAATAGCAGAATAAATTGAATTTTCTTTATTTTCAAGGAAAAGGAAGAGTATTTATTACTAGGACCTATCCAGTTATAATTACTGTGATTCCGTTATTTTGAAAACAACGAATTTCATTTATCCTTCATTGAGTACAGTTTATTAAACCAACATATAAAGAAAACATATACACGGTACAATCCATAGAACACAAACTAAAGTTCCATTACTAATTGTAAGAATCATATTACAAAATAAAAAATCACAAACGAACATAAATGATATTCGTGAAATGCCAAAACCGTCGATTTCCATATTGATTTTTCCAGCTTCTGAAACTCTGAAATTTCCTGATAGCTCCAACTACAGATTAGAAATTTCAGGAATATTTGAACTGTAGCTCAGTTATTGTTCATATTTTCTCAAAAATACGATTGTATAACAATTTAAAAACGATAGTTTTTCAATAAGAATATATTGTGAGTAGTTCACAAATTCACTTCGGCGAACAAAAGTCATAAGGAGACCACAATTAGTTCTAAACGTTCTTTAGTTACAGACTCGTTTGAACACTTATCTGAGAACTAGATACTTATCAAGTTGATATTTATCTAGGACACTGGTAAGTGAACTCGCATAAATATATGGATCACTATCTGAAAAGTTTGAAATTTTAGGAAGTGAAATATGCATATAATTAAATATATAAAAATTTAAAAAACAGAGTAAATGAAATATTATAGATTTAAATACCTTTACACGGGCGTATTCTAGATTGAAAAACGACTGGTCAATCAAAATACAACTAATTTTGGTAGTCGGAAACAACTTAAAAAAAATTACAATAAAAGAACGAGTTTCCGAAGAACACTATTCAATATACACTAAATCATTTAGTTCAATTTTTTATTTGTAGGGCTGAGTCACTATTTCTAGTGAAAAGTAAAATTGATTAATTTATTGAGAATCCAAATTGAAGATTAAATTAAGTAATATAATATTAAATGGGAAACAATTAAAGCATTTGGTAAAAAGAGGGTTGTTCTTTGACGTTTAAGAATCTAACGCGGTGGATTTCTAGTTAACTAAATATAGAACCTAAAATCGGTAACCACAAGCTCGATTTAGGGAAGTAGTTAATTCAGTTCCTCCCAAAAACAAACTGAAACTGTGGCCAACCCAAAGGAAATTGTAAAAGGTTGTAGCTAAGGAATATCTGCTTTTAAAATGATTTGAACTAGAAATATGACAGTGTATCAACCATCTTTATCTGTATATAAACAAATAAATTATATATTATAGAAAAGATTAAAATAAAACAAAAGATAAATCAGATAAGAGAAATAAAATTTAATATAAACGCAAATAAAAAAAATGAAAATCATTGGTTTTAATTTTTTTCTCTATTTCCGACTAAAAAGCGAAATTCGTTTTCTTATACAAGTTTCTTACATAGTTTAAAGAGGAATTCCGTATTTTTAAATCACAACTCTGACGACATTGGAAACTTTTCAAAGTATTCTCTTAGGCAAAAACATTCTCTAAAATTTACTAATTTTTAGACATAACTCAACGCGAGATAAACACCAGAAATATTTTAAATGTGTTTTTTTCATAGACATATGCCGTAAAATATACTTATAGCTTGAAGATACAAAATAAACAAAAGTATTAGAGTTAGAATTTTAAAAAGATAAGTAAAATTTATAAAAAGGAATTTTTAATGCGAACAATTTAACATGTGCTATTCCTGTTTAATAGTTCCATAGTTTTTTTTTCATAGCGTAAATCTTTACTGGTCAACAATGTAATTTATTTCTTATTTATTTTATGTCATATTTGTAATTGTGTAATATAAATAATTATACTATTTTCTATTGTCACTTAGAGGTGCTGGTTTATTTGAGTTCAGTCCAAAACTATAACGAAACTTAAAATTAATCCATATATTAAACCCAAATCATTTTTTAAAAAACTAGGAAACATTGACCATAAGGTGACATGCTGACACAACAGAAAACAGGATTTTATGTTAAATCCAAAAATCTGTTAAGAGCTGAGAGAGCTGACCCTAACAATTAGAACAGGCTGCTCCATTACCACTGCTCTATCAGACCTAGCTATGGACCTTCGTAAAGGGATCTTCCCTTATCTCGCTGATTACGTTGTTTCTGCGAAATAGGATGTCCGTTTTAATTCCTACACTTGGAAATTTGTCAACCAGAATATGCACTATATGTATATACAATTACTAATAAAAAAAAAATAAAGTGATAGTAACATTGTTTTAATGTAAATTAAAAATAAAATAAAAACCTTACTATTTCATAATTTTGGTTTATTATTTGCAATAATGAATTCGTGTAGTCGACCTTAGAAAAAATTAATAATATTCCCTCAACACTTAAGGTTGTACGCTTCATAGAATTTAAAGACACGTAGAATTAAAAATTTGAATAAAAACAAATCGACCGTCCACCGAGCGCCATATAGTCTGATCAACGAACGAGTTGTAGAGCACATGAAAGAGGAGAAAGCATTTCACTTCGGGAATATGTTAAGAGTACATAGAGAGAAGGGGGGGGGGGGAGTTTAAGATACTGAAAGTCCCCAAAATACAAGAAGCCCTCTTAGTCTTCCGAAACATGGAGACATATCTTTTTTTGCTGATATTTTGAATATCGTACGATACGAAACGTAGGAGAAAAATCTTCGTGAGCTAAATTGGTACAAAAATAATATTAGGTGATTTAATGGAATCAGCCATTCTGTCAAATGAAAGGCTCATATATTGGGTAAGAGAAATTAAAATCTAACTATTAAGCAGTTATAGAAACATGACAATTTCAAACATTTATTGAGACAAGCTAAACGAAAAAACAAAATGTGCAATATTTTTATATATGTTTTCATTATAATATAAATATGTGTTTCACAATATTTCTGCGATTTTTTTTTTTAAATTTCCCACTACCTTTTACGACCATCTATGCTAACCATATTTTATTGTCTAAAATCATTGGCTTTCCAACGGTATATCATATACATTTCTTGTTTCTGGTCGACCTGGAAAAATTGTTTTCCTCTTTTCACCTTAAGTTAAGAATAAAAACCTCTTCAAAGTTAATGTTTATCCATTTTTTACTACAACTGAAAATAAAAGATGGATAACTAAAGGTAATTTAGTGGAAGCCATCTTAAAAAATTAATATTTTTCATGATTATTTATATGAGAATACGACACCTAGTCGATATTTAATAATATTTAATTTTACATTGATACACCGATTTAATAAAAATCGTTAATCGTTAAGCGATTTTGATAAAATCGACAAAATATGTTATATACGATTATACTTACAGTATTTCGATTTTTTTTTTTTTTTTATTTGTATTTTTTAATATTACATTCTGTCATATTTTTAGACAATCGTAATGTGGATCATAAAGCTCATTTGCACAATATTTACAAATATATAAATTAAATGATAGCAAAATAAAAATATAAGATTTTCGTAACTTCCAGTGGTGCGATCTAGCGGTGCTCCAACGCACTTGGTTGTTTGGGATAAGGGTAACTCAAAACGTGTATTACAATTAGTACAAGAGCTAGGAAGAAAAAAAGACAGGTATTTCTCCCCAATTTTTAATTACTTTAAAGAGAACTATGTATAATTACTATTCTAAATTGATCAGTCTGCCAAGTGTAGGTAGTGGGGATAATAAATGGTAACTGTTTCAAAAGGTTAAAAATAATTAATTTTTCATTCGGAACTCTATATCTTAAAAACTATCAACAACATTAGGAAAACCTAAGAGAATATCATTTAAAGAAGAGTGAATTTGTTAAAATATGAGCCCCAATAGAGCTGTTTACGTTGGATAGTTCTCGAGATATATCTTTTCATATAAATGTACTGAAAGATTAGTAGTTAGTTAATTTATTTTGTGAAATCTATATCTCAGGAACTATGTGACGTATAGATGTCTATTAGCACTGGAATTAAAGCTGGTTTAATGTACTATAAAGTAGTTTATGACTTCGTAGAAATAGTAATTTTCATAATATTTACTAAAATAAATTGATTTATAGTTGTTCGGACAATAAGTTTGATTTATAAAAACCTTTATTTCAGAAACCATAAGACGTATAGATGTGTGTCAGCACTCAAATTAAAGCTAGTTAAATTTACTATAAAACGTTATGTACATCTTTGTAGGAGTAGTAGAGTGATATTCGACAAAATAAATTTACAAAAAGTTAATTTCTAGTTGTTCCTGTTTAATTTTGGAATAAATATATCTCAAGACCCATAAAGCACACACATGTCTACCAGCACTCTAAATAAAGGAAATTTAATTTACTATAAAGTTGTTTATGACACATAACTTCGTGAAGGTAGTAGTTTTTATGATATTTGCTCATGAATACAAATTTGACAAATGACAATTTGTCTGAACAACTATAAATTAATTTATTTTAGCAAATGTCACGAAAACTATTATTTCTACGAAGATAAAGGTCATATACTAGTTTATAGTCTATTAAACTAGCTTTAATTTGAGTGCTAATAAACATTTGTGCGTAGAGTAGTTTTAGAGATATACATTTTTTCAAGATAAATTAAGTAACTACTGATCATTCAGTAAATTCTGTACAACATTTTTATGAAATGCAGCTTTTTAAAATAGCTATATCTCGAGAACTATAGAACGTAAATAGTTCTATTGGGGCTTATATATATTAGATATATCATCTAGATATATGATCTTCAAATCATGTTAATTTAGATTTTCTATTGTTGTTGGTAGTTTAAAGATAAAGAGAGCTCTGAATGAAAAATTAATTAAATTAGTTTTGAAATAGAGGCCATTTTTTATTCCCTCTCCCTATACTTGGCAGACTTATAAATTTTGTCTAGTAATTATAGATAGTTTTCATTAAAGTAATCAAGAATTGGGATGAAATAAATGCCTTTTTTCTCCTCTAGGGGTCTTGTACTAAATTGAAAACTTTTCATAATCTCTAC
>NW_027116659.1:38166-44233 GCF_000696795.3 Halyomorpha halys | reverse complement strand
AAGTACTTCTGTACTTGAAGTATACTTTCAGTTAAAGCAATAGTAATCCAGCAAACTTTCTTAGTGATTAAAGGTTTACAGTAAGCAGCAGAAATAAAGATCATAAAATTTCTTTTAATTTTAAAGGAATGGAAAGGTATATTCTCTTAGAACTAACAACCCCTTTCTAATCAAGAATTGAGGTCACAGGAAGGGTTTTCGGGTACCCTGGAGCCAGGCATACAGCTGCTGCCAGGAGCTAAAAGCTTTTTCCTCACCCAATAGATTTTCTGAGCAATCACTGGAAAATTTTTAAAAGGCATTTTTTTTTCTCCCATTGTTAATTTTCCATCAAGTAATGTTTGATATTCCTATTTCATAAAAGGATCTTTTATTTAAAAAATGTCTTTGTTCAATTTTATAAAACTTCTGCAATGGCGATAGAATGATGATATGATATCTATATGTTGTATTGTTTTTTAATATAATAAATACAAAAGTTTTATGCTTGAAAATCTAAGGTGAATTAGTATTGAAAGAAGATAGTTGACCAATGAAGGAGATTGGAGGAAGATAGTCCGGGTGGCGGTCAATAAAGCTATCAAAATAGTAAAATAAAACAATTTATTTATTAATAGTTTTCTTTAAATAAATAGTTTTCTTAAAATTAACCAGTCTCAATAAAATGTTATTGTGAGATTATAAATTAAATAGTTTTCTTTTACTATTTTGATACCTTTATTGACCTCCACCTCCAAGTGGATCAGTATTATTTTCTTTTTATAAAAACAATTAAACGAGTGAGTGATTGTAAAAATCTATATTTTTTTATCGTTACTTAACAAAAAAAGCTGGATTTTTACAGACTCAAATTGTATAGTCTAATTTATATAACTTGATAGTGGAATGCGGTATTGTATCAGGAGCGCCTGATGCGTGGGTGGTTACAGACATGCTCGGGCAGGTTTTATCATACATAGAAAAATGGATTTCCATGGAAACTGGTGCAGAATATTTTAAAATAAACATTCGCTGTATCTTTACTACAGTTCGTCTAATTTAGATGGGCTTAGTTTAGCTTTGAAGGAAATTTAATTATCTCTGAGAAGAATGGCGTATATAGAATATTATATATTCTAAAAGATTTATAGATTTGAATTATTCGAAACTTTTTATTTTTTAGATTTTAGCAATAATTTTTTTTTTATTTAACCTTCTTGTACGCCTACAGTGTTAGGGAAATCCTAATTGATAATTTCAACATTTTATTTATTTATTCAGTAATCAATAAATGAGTGAGTGTATACAAAAACGTACAAGCACTCTTTCGTAACAGATATGACTAACCCATAAAAATAATAAGCAGTACAAAATAAATTAAGAAAACAAAATTATTAGTTTACTGTAATGTAATGTAACATGTAATGGAAGAAAATCGTTATTGATTGTGGAGACATTACAATGGTTATATACCATCTCATAATAAAGGTAAAACATTGTGAGTTAAAGAAGCAATTTGTCTCCTTCACTGGGTTTTTACATAAAGCGTTCCAACAAATGGGCCCTGAATGCTAATGCTATGAATTTACTCTAGCGGAACTAAAAAGAGAACAAATATTTACTGTTTTCCGGATAAAAAAAATGAAGAGAGAAGAAAGAAAAGACGAGTGAATGGCAGTGTGACAAAATAAGCAATTTTCAATCTTGTTCTAAGCTAATTTTTGGATTAAAACTCATCTTTGTCAAAAATTATGAATTTTAACTAACCACTACAATCTTAGCACGACAAAACGCCTTGTCGCAGGAGTTGATTCTTTTAGTCATCAATAGCTCAGTGAGTGATTAGAAATATATAATAAAATGGTTTGCAAATAACACTAACAAATTTATTTTATAAGGATAACTATGTAATATGTTATATGAATAAAACTGTAAATATAGCATTGATAAATGTAAAACTAGAATTCTTGTGCAATTACTTGAAAGCAATTATGAATAATTTATTTTCCTGAATTAAGACAGCTTGATTAATGTAATTTGTTACAGTGAAAAATTTCATATTTTTTTATAGATAAGAATACTAATATATTATAAGCTCTTATTTTAATTAATTTTATGTTTTTCATATTTCTACTATCAAAAAATAAAATATATGTATTCGTAATACAATATTTTTTAAAAAAATAATTGTTAATATATAAAACGTAAAAAACATATTATTATATAATTAACATATTTCTTATTTATAGTATTTAATAATATTAAATATGATTTTGTAAAAAATTTTTAATTATTATTTTTCATATTACTTAATTATAAGGTATTAAATATAAAAAAGACAAATCCGATGATTTTATAGGGACTTTTATAGTTCATAATTCTAGTATTTTAAAAAACAGAAAAAAATTAAATATTTTAAAATTAATTATGTGGTCTTCATATCTTAAGTATTATATTAAAATAAAACATACAAATTACTAACTTTAATTAAAAGTAATTAAAAGACTAACGTAAACAAAATCATTGTATTTTATAAGAGAAACAAACACTTATATTAATTATAAAAATGTTTTAATTGTGTTTATTTATTTTCTACTGTTCCAAATTTGGTGTTAAAAAAAATACTAATTTAAGGCATAAAACCAAATTAATGTGATTGTTTTCCCTGAGAAGAGGACAGATTCTTTGTTACCAATTTTTACATGATTTGGCTTTTTTATTCAAGACTTATAATTTTTTTTCTACACGAAATCCAGGTTATAGATGGAAACAATAAGTTAAACTTTTTCATTTATGATTTTTGAACAATTTCGGGACGACTTTTAATTAAGAAATTTGTGCATTTTTCCTTCTAATGTCTCTTCAGATATATAACAAGAAAAAAATACCTTCGTTCCTGACGCATTGCCGATGGACACACACTGGACGCTAAAGCGTGCAGAGAAAACGACAGGGTGGTGGACGTAAGAGAGCGTAACACGCGACTCCCACCAACAGTTTTGGCGAGAGTTAGTCTTAACTTTCTAGATCAGTGGCGGAGTCACTGTGGTCCAAGTAGCTTGATGGAGGACGAAAGCTTTTTGTCATCGAAAGGAAGGAGGGCGTTTTGAAGGACAGAGAAAGATAATCTAACAGATAGAATTTTGTTTTTCGAAAAAGAGATTAATCTAAAATCCATAGTGGCGAGACTGTGCAGCGAAATATGTCATAACCAAACTAAATATGATAACACATGTAGAAACAAAAAATAAATATTTTCATGGTGTGTCTTAGTTCTGATCTGATCAAAACCTTCACGATTATTTGTTTTAATTACGGAAGAAGGTTTTTTCACTGATACATGAATTATAATCTTCATTCTTCATCAAGAATCAATTACTACATAATAGGCCTAAACCAATTAATTATCATTAATAGCCATAGTTCATCATTAATCAACAAATATGTAAACAGTAAGCAGCTACAACATCAACAAATAATGGCAACAAAGTTAATATACATTATTTTTTATATGTATAAACTTTACTCACTGTCTGAATGAACCCCATCTTCGATTAGGTAAATTTTCGTGGTTACTAAAACAAAAAAAATTAAATAAATAAAATAAATGTTATACTAACTGAAACATAAGCTCTAGAATATTTAGATAAAATTGTAAATACATAATTTGCTAGTAGCTATGAATTTGTAATTTATTTTTTAAATATACATATTTTTTGCATACTTTTAGTATGCATTACATAGCAGTTAATAAGAAAAAAATTGTCTTAACTATTTATTTAATATATACGTTTAGACACACAATGTAGTATTATAATAATTTATTTCCAACATTTTTCCCAACAATCTAGGTCTTCATCATGGCTGATGTAACTGGTTGAGATGTAAACGAGGGGATTGACAAACGACTCTACAGACCATCATTAATCAAATATTCATTTAGTTTATTTATTTAATTATTTACTTAAAGAATTTGTCATTAATTGAATTTCCACTTGAATTAAATAATTAAAATAGTGAAATAGCACTTTTCTTTATGCTGAAATTACATTTAAAAATGTTTAAAACTGTGAACCTGAATAATTTTTAATGGAAGATTATTGATTGACCGTGTGTAAAGATGAAAGGAATATGGTCCGGGTGCGGTCAAAAAAGAACAAAAAAATAGTAATGGAAGATTATTGATTGACCGTGTGTAAAGATGAAAGGAATATGGTCCGGGTGCGGTCAGAAAAACTCAAATAGTAGAAATTATACTATTTTAATTGTGAAATTATACTAATTTAATTATGGCATTCATATCTAATTTTTAAACATCTACTTTTAAGTTTTATGAATCATCAAAAGTTTGGAAATTTTTGGTTTTGCATATTTAGAATTGAATTGGGTCCTATCATTGTTTTGGCAAACCTATCCATTAGGTTTAAAAAAAAAAAATAGTGCTGATTATAAACTGACCTCGTTAGCAAACCCAAATATTAAAAATAATATGAACTAAAAAAATTATGTTAATTTTAACCAATTTTTTCCATGATTATTCCATCTTATGTTTTAATTTTCATATGAAAGTTTTAGTTATATCCAGTTTCTTTCTCGATGCGCACTGCAGTAAAATTCAATACAAAGTATCCATTTATTTAAGATATATATCCAGAGTTGAATTAAATATCATGCCATATACATAAAAATAAATAAGATATATTCATTATTTTCAGATAGGTGCGAACTGCATCTACCAATATTTTATAGACTACAATGATTTTGATATTGTAGGTTCCACTAGCAGTATCATTCTGGCATTCATATCCTATTCTCCTACCTAAAGCTATTATTTTCACAGTGTGAGGACTCAGTAACAGTAATCCGAAGGCTGTTCTCAGTAACGTATTCGATGACAACCAGCTCATATTACAGACGATATTAGCTGGGAATAAATAAGGTATGTGATTATTTAATAATTTTAATAATACTCGTAAAAAAAAAAAATTATCTATGAATTAGGAAATAAATAAAATTCTCAATAAATTAGATTTTGTATAAAAGATAAATGCAATAAAGAAAAAGTGGGAAGCGTAACACTTCTTATTCTCATTCGAGCCAATCTGCTCCACCGCGTCAAAATAAGTTTCACTTCAAAAATAACGAATTGAATTTTACCAAAATTTACAACTTAAACCATTGATCAATCAAATACACTATTATGGTACTACTTTTTGTGATTTTTCCTTTCTAAAGTAATTAAAAAGACAAACAAAAATGTTAATTTATTTAAAAGTAATCTGGTTTACATTCAAATAGAAAAGAATACATTTTGTAAATATTTCTTTTTCACAGACTTAGCTTTGATAGGACACGGAGGATATACATATTTGTAAAGCGTTGATGTACATAGTTGAAAAATTGTGAAACATTTCTTTTTTTGAAACTAGAAGTGATGATTACGATATTGAATTTACCCTCAAGTCAGCTATGTTCATGCCTTAACTATTTATATAAATTTCCTTTTATGCGATCTTATGTAATAAACCTAAAGAAAAGATATATTATAATTATAAAAAATAAATAAATTAAACTTACTTTTTTATAGTTAATAATAACAGTTTTATATCATTTTTTGTTACACAAAAAAACTAGTTAAAGATCATAAGTAAATTTACAACTTAAACTATTAGCTAGTTAAATATACTGGTACTTTTGGTCGTTTCCCTTCTAAAAGAATTAAAAAGGACAAATAGAAATACTGATTTATTGAAAACTAATCTGGAATATATTCAACAATTCACATACAATTCACAATTCAACATACAACAAACAATTCAATATACAATTCAACATACAATTAAAAAAATGTATATTATTTATGACTTTTATATTTCTTTTTTCTCACAGGCGTATAGATATAAATTTAAATTAAATAAAACTTTAGTTAAAAAATTTTAGATTTCTTTTTTCTTTTATTTTTCAAACTGGAACTCATGATTTAACTTTAATTATTATGAACTCACTATATTAACTTTAGCATAAATTAAACAGTGTTTGTGGTTAAACATAGCTATTTAAAAAATTAAATAAATTAATCTTACTTTTT
>NW_027116659.1:14053-38116 GCF_000696795.3 Halyomorpha halys | reverse complement strand
CATGAAAAATACTTTTTTTTTTATTAATTTAATTTAAAAAGGAAAGAAATTCTCCATGAAACAGATTTTTCGTTTTTACAGATTCGTATCTTCCAAAAGTTATAAGCACGCTCAACATCTTTGGTTGAGCACAAACTTTTTAAGTAACATGTGGCTTACTAACATTATTTATTTCTGCAATCAGTAACCATTGTTGGTTAAACACTTTAGTATATATAAATAATTATGTTTATGCTTATTATTTACTATTGTTTATGCTAGTTATTAATATAAATATTATTTCATATGTACAATTAAGTTTATAAATATAAAGAGAAAAATATTAAATAAAAACCATTAAACTTACTTGCTGGACCTCTTTAGACTCGTCCTCAGCCACGTATTCCTCTTTAAGCTGTTGCCATTGGAGAGGCGAGTCTCCCCACTCCTGTTTAAAAAAAAACAAATTAAGTCATAAAGAAGTGATAATTCAATATTTTTTAAATATTTCAAAACAATTTGAAAGCTTACCCATTCATATGACCGGACAGGGAAGTATCCATCTCGACTTCACCGTAGCACTCGTAACTTTCTCCATCCGACATGCTTGAACACCGGCTATAAAAAAAGAAGAAAATAATACTTATAACTCAAGTTCTTCTAAAAAAGTATTATGAATATTTAAAAAAAATAAAATAAGTTTTCATCATATTGTGATTTCATAGTTTAAGTAAGAATGAGAAACTCAGGATATACTCTTTTTAAGGAAAACACCAGTTCCTAAAACACCTTCCTACTCCTTTAAAAAAATAAAATAAAAGCAACTGATAACGGAGAGGGATCTAAAACAATTATCAGAAGATGTGATATATACGAAAATGTATTAGAATAAACGTGGAGTTTACCTACTATGTGCATCATTTTATACTTTCACTAGCTGACCCGGAAATAATTCCCTATTGCTTGCTTATAGGGCTGTATGAACATCATTGAAAGTTTTATATTAATTATTGTAATAAGTGATAATTAAATATTTACATACAAATTTACTATTTTATTTTTTAAATAAATTTTAATTACTATTTAATTTTAATTCTTATTAAATTGTAAGTTCATTGTTCTCCATAACTTCGACAAATACTTTGATTTACCTAGCCTGAAATGATAGCTTGTAATTCTCAATTATTATATACCACTAGACAAAGTCATTTAAAAGAATATTGGAAACATTCAAAGTGAATAAAGTACAATGTAAAAAAAAAAAGAATTGGTGATCTTTGGGAGCAGTGCCATGCGCAAACCCCAGCGCGCACTACCCCGCTGCTCCCGCACTCCGTATGCCAGAAATGGCAAGGAAGGGAGATAAAAAAAAAATAATAATAAATAAAATATCATGAATTCAACGATTTTAATATTCAGATAAAACCCTCCTATGACTTCCATTACCTGCTACATAAAAAAAAAATATTTCTGTAACCTACCAAGTTATACTAGTGCAGCCCATAGTGGGTTTTGGATTCAGTGCTCGACAAAATGTATTGTACAATTTTTCGACTGATAGTAGTACCGGGAAATAATTTAGTCAGTATTCAAATTTCAGACCTATAAGTAAGCACTAATTATTTCTGTATTCAAGTTTTTATTTTCAGTAATTGACTTTACGAATCAACAAAAATAAATCATGAGGAGAAGATGGTTGGGGGTGCGGTCAATGAAAAACACAAATAAGTTAATCGTACTTATTTGTGTTTTTCATCGACCGCACCCCCAACCATCTTCTCCTCATTCATCATCCACGGTCAACTATCTCACATAATTAAAAATAAATCATTTTTAACTTCTATACAAATTTAAGATGTAACGTCCAAACATACGAAGAATCCAAAAATCTAAAAACCTCTATTATTTAATGTTGGCCCTTGAAACTCGACATTACCATCCGCCATTTTGTTTTAGATTGCCGGTTTATTAGAGATGTTATATGCCCATTTCTCGGCTATTTATCAAAACAGAGTAATGATATCAAGATTTGTTTTTAATCATCAAGTATTAAGGCAGAATCTCCCTTCCTTAGTCACAAGTTACATTTTCATAGCTTCTTAATTCCATAGCTAAAACCTGAGGTTAATAGATATATAATTTTTTTTTGTGGGTATGGATTGATACAATTTTATTGTTTGAATAGTTATGCCCTAATATGAGAAATAGTTTTTTTAGAACAAATTCTTTCTTCAAATAATTCAAGTACATAGTGTAATAAATATTGCAAATAAAACATTGTTTAATAAAAACATTACTTACAATTTTCCATTGCAGTGTATTCGATATTGTCATCATATTATCTTCATGTTTAGGCCAGAACTAAATCGGTTTTGAAATGAAGCTTACATGTTGGAAAACTCAAACACACCTTACTGTTTGAGTTTTCCAACATGTAAGCGTTTTTTCCCAGCAGGTAGTCAGTCTGCTCTTTATATTTTTTATTATGTCTGTTTCTATTTAATGTTGTTAATTGTGTATTATATATTTATTAGGTTATAGTTACATGAATTTAAATTGTGTACATTTTTTATTGACAGCTTGATTCTTATATTTTTCTATAGTAATAATTTCTTTTAAATTTCGCTTAAAATTGTTTCTTCCCGATGTGTGATTTTTGTTATATCATATTTTTAATTAATGTTCTGTTTGTCTATAACGTGTAGTGAGATCACTTTGGTCATATTTGTTGGGGTTGCTAGTTGTATATTAACACAAATATAATGGGAGAAGATGGAAGGGGGGAGGGGGTGCGGTTCAAAAAAGAACATAAATAAATCAAAATTATTTATTCATGTTCATTTTTTGCTAATCACACCCCCGACCATCTTCTCCAATTATTAATCTACTGTCAACTATCTACACCTCATAACAAAAATATAGTTGTAGTTATATAACAAACAACTCCAACAAACCTCACCACTGCCTAACCACCAAACTGTTTTCACTACACATTTTAGACAAATAGGACGTAGATTCAAATTTATTACACCAAAAATCATATATCGGGAAAAAAAACAAGCGAAATTTAAACGAAATGGTTACTATAGAAACATAAAAGAATCGGGCCTTACCTTAATTTCAAAGCTGATTTAGTTCTGGCTTAAATCTGAACATAGTATGATCACAATGTAGAACAAACTCCAATAAAAAATTGTAAGTAATGTTTTATTAAACAATATTTTAATTGTAATATTTACTATCAAAAATCCACCATGCACTTGTTGTTTTATATCTATTATTTGAAGAAAGTATTTGTTCTTAAAACAATGTTTTTCTCATTGTCGAGCATGACTATGCAAACAATGAAGTTGCGAAAGATCGCAAAAACAGTGTTGTTTCATTGACTGATCCTCGAGATTCACCAAAAAATAATGGCCTACAACAGTCAAGTGAAAAGTTATCAATATATGCTTATATATTTTTGTGAAGACTCAAGAGGTTTTTAACATTTAAATAATAATTACGTTCTGTACGAAGCAGATAGGTTATTTATCTTACGTTAGTGTAAAAAATATATGGAAGATATTCTAAAAATATTTGAAAAATTGAAAAACCATAATTTTGCAAATAGGTTATATCCAAAGTCCATTCAATGAAAAAAATCAGTCAACAGATGTTTGAAAAAAAATTAAAATTACAGATTTCCAGATATGACAATTCAACTAAGGAGATGAAACTGAACAAAACAAAAATAAAAAAAATATTTTTTTATGAATGACGAAACATATTAAACAATAAATTAATAATTTGCAACTATTTTTTATTTTGATGAACTTATTACTACTGAAGAAAAATTAAGTTATGATACATATCTATTTAGATGAAAAAGTTATTAATTAGGTAATAAGATGGTAAAAATAAAAATATTTGAAAGAGTTTTTTTAATTTAATATTATATATAATGCAACTTACCTGTTCGATTTGCCGTTGCTATCCACTTTATCAGAGATGTAATCATTAGATTCGTTGGCGTTTATATTCCGCTGTCCCACGCTTGGTGCCATCATTCTCTCTTTACCTCCTGAAAAAAAAAGTACATAAGCATATTTTTGATAAATAAACAACACAATTTATAAATAAAAAAAGCCTCATAATACTTTATACAGAGAGGTATATTGCTATTTTTCCTTCATTATTTTCTAACTGAATATCAACAGAACATTAAATTTAAAAATGAAAATATATATTCAAATCCTTTTCTTTTTGGTTTCCAATACAATTTTTTTTACGATCAAATACATCAGAGATAATAATTATCACGAATTCGAATTTATCCAGAGAAATATAAACTAAAAATATATACCTAATTCAGTATTATTAAATAGTAAATATTTCTAACATAAGGTAGTAAGGTTAGAAACGTTCAATATTTGAGATGTTACCACCTATGTTCTATAGTCAATTTCCATTTCCAATGTATTAATATATATAATATAATTACTATTGTATAAAGCATTAATAATTTTTTTTCTATTTATTTATTGAAATTTACCGGAGTATTTACATAGAAATAAATTTAGTAAATGTGAAGATAGATTACAATGTCATGATACAGATATATAGACAGCATTCTACATTTGAAATTTTAAAAAAAAAATTATAAGTCCTTTACAACCGCCTCGGCGGAATGTCAGGAATAGAAGCAAGATATAAATTAGAAGGTTTTGGGAAGTTAAGGAGTTTAGGATGACGAATCGATATCTAAATCGGAGTAGATCGGCTACTTATGGAACATTAAGGATTTTGAACTGTAAGGATTGTATATGGAATAAAATGGTTTAGTAGGTCTCCAAAGCTCAACTCCGTATTTCCAGATATGCTTTATGGTCAGTCTAACAAGATCAGTCTTTTGTATTAGCGTGGAATCTTGGACCGATTGTTTAGTATATGTTATAACAGTCGGAATCGACGTACAGTTTCCTTCAGTCTTTTATGAGGATTCCAAGTATTATTAAATTTAAATGATTATATTATACTATATTTATATAATCTTACTATATTTAACTTGCATATGTAGTAAGGACCCAACCAAATTTTTTTTTAAATTGTGTTCTAAATTGATCATTTATTCAAGAATTTTTATTTCAGAGCATAAACTCAAGGAACAGCGTTCGTCTGTCTGACAATTAGCAATATAACCTTGGATGTTTGTTAAGGACTGAAGAAAATATCGATATTATCTATAAACAAAAAAGTTGGTTGGTTGCAAATTTGATATGTGCATTCACTTGTCATATTAGAGTGTTTCAATGATATAATAGCGATAAAAATAATTATAAAGTTCAAGTGACTAGCATTGGCTAATTCTAAACATTAGTTAAAAGTCCAATGAACCAAACTCAAAATAAAAAGTTAACCTTTAAAAACAAAGTGCAGGATCCATTCCGTATGCTTAGATAACGCCTTGAACAAGCGTAATGTTACGTCACAAACTGAAATATAACCAGAGATCTTGTTAAGGGCCCCGACAAAGAACGTATTAAAGTCACGACTTTGATAGGCTAAACAGTGACTCAGGGCTTTTCCAACGTAATTCAAGGAATGACTGAAAATATCCAATGAAAACTTCAATTTATCGTTTCTGAAAGAGAGAAATAAAAGTAAAATAAAATAAACATATTATTTCAAACAAATACCGGTATTTCATTTAATTTACGAAGAAGATTAGTATTGCCGCTGCCACTACCTTTCGGGAACTCCATGAACACTCAAACTCAAATAAGAACACAACAAAGTTATTAAGAAGCCATTAATTACTACCGAAAACTTCTCCCGTAAAAATTAAACAAATTTGAAGAAACCCATCTGAAGTATTTACGAACATATGATATTTTACAAATAAGAATTACATTTTTAATCGGTTAAATTAATCGATAATTAACGGTTAACAAAATACAATAGGTTAGGTTTAACGAACACTTTTGACAATCGAAAACTAGATGGAAAGATGGCAGCGTTGGAGAGGATAACCTGGGAGGAAACGTGAAGCCGAAAAGGCGGGCCTTATGATAGACCAAGGGTGTGGCAAGGTAGTAGGCGAAGAGTACGACCCAATTACTGGCGCCTGCGTTTTATTTCAGTTTAGAATACGATAGTGGGACATTCCCATTAACTTCTACGTAAGCACCGTGGATGTGACCCTTTTTTTGCTTTGAAGTAGAGTAGTATAGAGCAGGGATACAGGGGGGAGAGGTATGCCTACTAAGGCAGGCAAAGTGGGTTATCGTACAAGATACAACCTATTTTTGTCTTAGAGGAAGGTGTATAAGGGAGGGGAAAAGCTGTCAGGAAAACAGGAGTCAAGAAAGCGAGTCATATAATGAGACCTCCGGGGTAGCATCCAGTCACCTGCTGTCTGATTATGAACTTAAGATTACAATGCCGGATATTCTTACTTACCTCGACGTAAGCCTATGTACCAGGGCGTGGTCAACTCCCCTCTTTTACGCTTCACTTTACCTTAGGAGAGTAAAAAACCCTAGCAGTCCCCAGGGAAATATTGAATTATGTAATTAAGAATATATATTAATTAAAATGTAATAATTTAAGGAAGAAATACACTCCTCGACCTTCCAACTCTATAAATTGTATTAATGAATTGCCCAATGTTTCGGTCCTACTTCGTCTATTTTCAAATCCAATCTCAACAATCAAACATTATACTTTTTAAAATATGTATTACCACCGCTATTAAAATGAAAGTGTTATTATTTTTGAATTCGTTTAATTATATTTTTAAGTAGGAACCATGACTACAGAGTACTACGAATGTTGTACGGTGCTGTTATCACCACCCATCTCTTTCCAGAAATATCTGTTCTATTATCAAGAACGTTACGTATATTTTAATGTGGGAAAAGAAGAGGCTTAACTATCAAACAATGGATGAAAATAATTATTACTATAAAAATTTAACCTAAACTTGGAACGAAAACATGGGTAAAACTGCGTTGCATATTTAAACCTTCTAAATATGCTAAGAATCAACGTATGAACAAAAATTTATTTAAATCTTTATCTAACGGTAGAAAAAAAAAATCTAAATACGAAAAATAAACACTAAGTTAATGCATTTTGAGATCCCGAGGAACCTAAGATTAAAAAACAAGGTGAAATTGAAGAATTTTCAATAAAATGGTAGTATATCCTCTTCTGAAAAGTAAAGTTTTTATTTTGGGCAGTTTAAATTCTCCACTAAAACTATATTCGATTTATTTTTAAATTTAAATTTTCTCCTGCCAACTAGGTATTATAATTCATATTGCTCCCATAATAATTTTTAATAATGATTTCCAAAAATGGATATATAGACTTATTTTAATTTTTAAAACATTGGTCTTGGTTTTTATATAGTAAAACAGATTCAGCAAAAAAAGTTATACCAAATTTTATTTTAAAGAAAAGAATAAATTATTGATTATCAACTTTTTATAGAATTTCTAAAAATAATACTATACCATTTTTTTTTTTAAATACTGTTTATACCAACTAATTAAAAAGAAAAAACTATTTATTTGTTCTTTGCTCATTTATTATAATTTAATATCATTATTATTATTTTTATTTATATTTATTCTTTCAAGACGTTTATTTAATCTGTACTTTCTACTTTTTTTTTCTTTTCTTTTTCCCGAATTGTTCTTGATTTACGTAAGTCTCCTGTACTTTTTTACTGTATATTTTACGTATTTTACTCTTGCCATTGTTATTTATGTTTTATTCTTATCATTGTTTATTTTATACTGATACTATATTATGACTTCCTTCCTTTTATTTATATGTAATTTCTTATCACTTTATTGTTACATAATATTTATATCCTAGCTTAAATTACCTTATTGTATCTTATTTTTGTAATATTCTTAGCTTTTTTTTGTATCCTTTTAGCCCTGATAAAGCCCTGCAAAGTGGGGCGAAACGTCGGACATTAAAATAGTTTTAAACTATTTGTTCTTTTTTTGACCGCAACCCTGACCATCTTCAAATATTTAAATTTTTATGGTCAACTACATATATATGAAACTATTTAGTTGTTATTCATAAAAAAAATTCTATTCTGCTCTAAAATAGAATTCGGATAGGTTTTTATTTATCCAAAATTGATAAAATTTAATAACTTTATGAACTGAATTACAATATTCGTGTTTGAAGCAGGGTAATAGACGAAAAAAAAAATGTTTCAAGGAGCAAAATAGTTAACTCAAGTTTAATATAATACGAGTGTGTAAGTTTATAAAGTAAACATATACATAATGTATATAACCTTCAGTAACAAAAATATGAAGCATTACGTGAATGGTTATACCGTCCCTGAATGCAAGGACAATACTGGTGAGATCAGATCGGGCTTGACATCTACATAGATTCAACCAACACATTTAAGAAAAGATTTAAATAGTCGGTAGCAAGCGAGCCAAAAAGGATTAAAGTATTTAAAGTCATTTACATTTTAAATAGAAACTAAAAAATGTCTAGTGAAGTTAATAGTTTGTAATCAAAGGTAAAATGTATATCTGTATATCTGTCTATATAGAGATGTTTTACATACTTTTCTAGAAATTACATTAAATTTCTACCTACTACAAAAGTAAAAAAGTAAACGGTAGAAATAAAATAAAAGTAAAAAGTAAATTTAGAATTGATTATTACGTTGGATAAAACTCTGACACAATAGCAAGCTGATTGAAAAGAATCACAAGAAACAATAAAAATTAGAACAGAGGGCACAAGAAGCAATTCCCTGAGGAAGCCTTGAGGATCGGTAAACATCGTGCAGGAACATCCGTTCTTGATATCAAGAGAGACTCTGCTAGAGAACATAATATAATTGGGTTTAGGACAAATGTCTCTAACTAAGCGAGGTCTGAAAACCCCAAAGACAGAAATGAACCCTGCGTGGACCATGGTCCACCACTCCCAACCAGGAAATTAGGTTGTTTAAAAAAGTATTTTTGAGGCATTTTTATAGAGGATTTACCTAATGTAATTTTGAACTAACACCCAAACATGAGAATAGATAAACAATAAAATAATTGTAACATTGAGTTCATACAAAATTTGAGTTGTCGAACCTTCCGCGACACTCCTTTGGTCCGCAGACCACCGCTTGGGAACTACTGGCTTTGAATATTAGGTACAAGGAATAAGTTGTTGGAAAAAGGACTTATTATTGATACTTTTATATTATTAAAGAAACATTGGACCAGTTTGTTGTTGAAATAGATCTGGTAGCGACACTAAATACCTAGACATCGGTATTTATCGACATTTACAGCAAGATATTTTCTAATTAATTGTTTGATCGATTTCTTAAATCATATTTCTGTTTAAAATGTACTCTTTAATATAGAGGAAGTACCAGGTGTTAAATTTAATAAAAAAAAAAAAAATGTTTTCTACTGAATATTGCTTCAAAATGGTTGAACCAATTTTGTTCAAACTCGCCGAACGTCATTGATCCAACCACTTCAATTTTCAAATATAGTACATTATGGAGAAAAAAATCAAGATATCATTAATAAACTAACTCAAACTACGCAAGATTAGCAATTTTATATCCTATCCTAAATGGAAATTCCAACTTAAAACCAGATACAAAGGTTCTTATATTTAAAACTATTCTCAGGGCACTGCTGATGTCTGGGGTTGTGAAGTCTGGGGAGCAGCATCCTTCTCGAAAAGGCAAACTACTATCTCTTCAAAATAAAATCCTAAGAATCACAGTGGATGCTCCTTGGTTCATAACAAATAGCCAATTGCATCAGGAATTATAAGTGGAGTCAATAGAAGATTACATCAAAAAACGGTTCATGAAATTTCACTCCCATTTACTGAAACTAAAAGGAGCAGTGACCTACAACTTGGGAAACCCAACCACAACCCGAAGACATAAGCCTAGGCAGCTGCAGGACATCCTGTTATAAATTCTATATTTATTAATTCTATTATTTACACTGTTTCTATTTTATTTATTATTATTTTTTTCTCTCTTCGTCTTTTTTTTTCAGATTAATTTTTTTTTTTACCATTAGAGGGCAATTGTTTGTGTTGTTAGGTCTACGAATGTCGCTGTTTTTTGTTATTAATTTTAATTTTATCTTTTATCAAAAATTATAATTTTAATCTATTTATTTTATCTTATTTTTTTTTAAATTATAACGTTGTATATAGTTAGGGGTGTCTTTTGTACGGGACTATACCCCCCTCCATAGTCAATTGTTAAAAAAAATGTAACGGTTGTATCAACCATACAAGGCCCACCAGGCCGATCTGATATATAATAAATAAATTTTTTAAAAAAATCGAGAAACATTAAAAAAAGTTGTGATGAAAAGTAATTTCATCAGGATGCATTTTATGTACATAAAATTTCTCTCTAAACAAATTTAAAAAAATAAAATAAATGAATAAAAAAGTTTATATTTCACGAAAATTTATATCTGTACTATTTATATATCTACTAGTCATCCTAACGATGGACCAATCCCCATTTTACAAATTATGCAACTGTTCATTTAATTGTATTACACGTTGCTCAAATCGCATAACTGTAATCTGCATGCATTCTGTAGTTTTTTCAACCTAGCATAAGCAGGAAAATATATACATTTTATGTCTTCATCCCAGCATTTTAATTTTTACTTCAATGTCCAATTGAATTGCTCTATAATTAAAATAATACATTTCACGGTGATCACTACAACTCTTTTTAAATAATAGTGAGATAAAAAATATAAAATGATTTAAAATTTTCATTAGAAAAAAACATTAAAACCGAACAAGTAAATAACTAATTATGTATAAGTTTTCTTTTTTTTTTCTTTTAAATTTCTATTGTTAATTACGTCATTGGTAATAGAATCTAGATTGGTCATAACCCAACTAATTTAAACTAGAAACTTGGTCGTAATAAAAAAATACTCAGTTATGGAAAATAATTAGCCAAATATTATTTACAGCCACGATCAATTAAATATGTATAAACTTGTTTATACATTCATTTTAAACTGAGAGAAGGAATAAACAAATTTATTGCAACCTTATGCTTGCTCATGACATGGCATAGATCTGAAGACCAAGAAATTGATATTTATTGAAACTTGAAAAAATAACAAAAAATATGTAATTTTCATATATGTATATAGATACAAATTTATTTATAATCATTTGATTTCCTTAGTTTTCCGTCTCTTAATGTGTAAAATGTTTGTTTTTTTATTTGCGTTATACATACATTTCTATTTCTACGTCTTATGTTCATTTTAAAATCTAATAATTTAAAAGGTCCTGTTTCTTTTTTATATACTTATTGTTGTACTTCTTATTTTTATTTCTTTTTGTTCATTTTTATATAATTTTTCACTTATATTTATATCATTTTTAACCTCCCCTTAGTTTGGTTAATTTGCAACATATTTTTTGTTATTTTTAGCCGTGATGAAGCTCTGTAAATTGGGTTGAAAGGTCGGCAAATAAATAGTTGAAAACTATTTTTATTTCCTTTTTACCGCACTCCCACAAATCTTCATAGTCAGTAACGGTCAATCATTTTTATTTATAAATACTCTTTATTTTACTACATAACTTTATAAATAAGATGAAAAACCAACAGTACCGTAATGCTTTTCCGTCTTGATTTTGGATTGCTAATTAATAATAGATTGCTTTAATAGTACTGTAACTAAGTTATTGGGAAAAGCTAAAAGAAAAGTTTTCTTTTTCGGTTTATGATGGTTTACATTTTACAATTTACTACACAACCAAATTAATAAGTGATAGTACTTATTCGAGACAAGATTTAATCCAGTTTAATTTCATATTTTTTTCATTTCATTATTAACCATAATTGTTCCGTTAGGATATACTATTAGGGAATTATAGGCGAAAAACGAGGAAAATACCTAATCCGTTACTTGACTAATTTAATTAGCTGATTTGTAAGAGCTTTAGAACCGTTAGCAATGCCTTTCCGTTTTAAATGTGGTAGTTACTAATTTTTAAAATTATTTTCAGGATCTTTTATGAGCTCTATTTTATTTACAGAGATCCTGTATTACTTTCTTAATATTCATTATTGGTTCTCCATTTTATATTTGAAATTATGTGTTTGTTTTTTTTGTTTTTTTCATGTTTCATTAAATATCAAGTTATATTATACAACTTTCATAACTCATAAGAACACTTTATTCTGCGTCGAATGAGTACAATAAGGTAATAAATCCGTCAAGTGGTATGATCGTAAACTAAGTGTTCTGGTAAAATATGGATTTCATTCGACACCAGACCATTGCATTGTAGTCGAAGGAACAACGGAACGGGGAGCTAGAGGTTTGCGTGCCTCGTGTAGTCTAGTAATCCATTTTGAAACAAAGATATTAATAGATAGCCAATATCATAATGCTAGAAAATGAACATGATAACAGAATGTACAGTTTATTTTAAGAGAGAATTTTTACGATATAGTCAAAATACAGTGATATTTTAAGACGGATATAAAAACTTTCATCAGAAAAATTACTAGTACTAATATTTATCAGAACTTGGTACCTTTAAAAAAGCTGTGTTCAAGTACAGGCATCCCAGTAAAGTTAAGCTGTATTATGAACATGTACTTAAAAAAATCTAAGGAAAATGGATACGGACACATTGCAGCTTTTGGAAATCAAATCGTGAAGCAATCAAATACTACACAAATCTCCGTACACAAAGTTAACCTAAGAAAATTGCGTATTTTACACAACACATGTGAATGCTTTTTACGATATGATGTTTATTAAAGTTTTATTTGAATTTAAAATGATTTTTATGACAGCATATGATATAGTGGAGTAAAGCTTACAACACTGCCGTATTTTTATGCCTTATAGTTCAAGTAAAGTCTACTACATTGAAAGATTTTTATTTTTAGGAATTTACTTAGCATGCTTAAAGTTTTTGAGAAAGTGATTCCTTACCTCCTACATCTCCATAAAGGCGGGTGGTTAATATACATAACTAACTTTCATACAAAAAAGTAAAAATATTTTTTTTATATAGTGTAGTGCTTCTGTAATTTGTAAATATAATTTCTGTCTTGCAATTCTTGCCAAACAGGTCATTAATTGTTTTAAAAAAGTGTCAAGAACATTTTAAGCGAGCCAGAGAACCTATGCTAAGTGCAGGGATTGGAGAAAGTTGGTGGGATCAAGAGGTCGATGACCTCTGCCCTGGCTCACGGACAGTATTAGCCAAAACTGTCTCGAGAAAATATCATTTATTTGTTTATTATAATCTAAATCGATTCTAATAATACTAAAATGAACCTATCGGGTGTCAATAAATATTCGATAGTGACGAGAACTTAGCTTACAACTGAATTTATTGGTATCTTTGATATAAATTATAATATTTGTAGAAGACTATAAATTAAATATTTATTTATTTTTTTTGTTTTGTAAGAAATATATATATCTGGCAGCAGTGGAGAAGGTTATTCATATGATTTAATTAAAGTGTGATTTTATTAGTGTATTAATTTTTTGGAGTGTATTAAAGTTATTTAAATTGATTCAAAAAAATAAAATAAAAATGAATATTTTATCTATAATTTACTACAATATTATAATAGAATTAATTATTAAAAATAGCCAATTTTTAATAATCAAAAACAGTTTAAAGAAAATTAATTTTTTTTTTTTTTTTATGAATTTAATAAACCTTAAATGTAACAAATTATACATCCTAACAATTAATAGATAATGAAAAGAACTTTTTAATAATTTTTAGAAAGAAAAAATACCTAAAGATAAACAAACGGTTCAACGTATAGACAAGGTTTACTCAAGAAACGTAAAATTTTTCAGAAATATACTCTTCATGTAAAATAAAAAATAGAAAATATTATTACATTTATAGACCAATGCAATATGACACATGAAAACCCTTGAAACTAGAACTAAATTATATACGACGGATGAGTTAAAAATAACAAAAAAATTAAAATTCAATTTTCCATTGTTTGACAAATTTTATTTTAAAAAATCGTTCAAAAAATAAACTCAAAAAAAGTCCTTAAAAATAGTAATATTTAGTAAAAACACAGATTTTTAAACGTAAGACGAAAAAGCCGCGTTTTTGAAGCTTTAAAGTAAAAACTCAGTCATAGCCTAAAGCTTGACAAATATTTATAATTCAATCAATCACGATATTTTCAAAAATAATTTGGTAGATCCCTTACTTTGTTACTAACTTTGCTAGTTAATGTATACAGAAATTTAGTTCTAAATAACTTCTATATATACGTTAAAATATTTTGGCTATATTAAAAAAATAATATAGAATAGAATTAAAATTGCCTAATACTCAATTGTTAAAACTTTAAATGGGAAAACTAGTAAATAATAATAAACTTTTACCTGAAGAAACCAACGTATCTGAGAACATATACATAATTAATGTTGTTTATAGGCACAGTTCAGCAATACGGACTCTCAATACTGTATTCCGACTACAACTGCAAGGACATACAGTTTATACGATATGTCGCATTAAACTAACATATCATATCAACACTGACATACTCCAGCAGGCAGCCCGTCTGCTACGTGTCAACGGTGGTTGCAACAAAATATTGGCTTGATAAGCCGTTATCTCCCCGTTGACAGTTTTCAGGACTCAACAACCTAATTGGGAAAATAAAAAGAAATATAGAAAAAACATCATTGTCAGCATTAATTTTATTTCAAATGAATTTCAACGAAAATGTCTGGTATTATTTTATTATCCGCTAATAAATAAGACAAAGATTAGAGATTGGCAAAATTAATTTATAAATACTTTATTATGGTTTTCTTATTCGTGAAGATTAGCCCATTTTTATCACCTCTTTTAAGGCACAGTACACTGAAATAAGGCAAACAAAGATGGACATAAAAAATAGGTTTTGATTTGGAGTTAATATTATAAAATAAATAATAACAGTGAAATTTAAGATCACACATAATAAGAATTTCACTGGTTAATTTAATGTAGACCATAAGGAATAACTTATAGAAAATGTAATAAAAAATATTCAATTTTATAATATGAAAATTTCTTTGTGTGAATAGACATTTTTTCGCCAAATAATTTAAAGTAGGAAAAAAATATAAAAATAATTGGTATTACTTTTTGAGCTAATCGTAAAAACTTTTTTGATATACGATGTTTAATGTTTTAAAAAAAAACTGTTGATTTTTTATTATTTTCATTTTAGAAGAAAAAAGTACTAGAAAATGGGCAAAAAGACCGAAACGTTGTTAGAATATTAAGATAAAATAAAGAAGTAATTAAAAAAGCCTAATTATCCCTGAAAAATAAATACTAAGAAAACACTTTTAGAAAAAACTTATAATTCATAATTAGTTATAAATAAAACTATCACTAAATTTTTATAGATAGATTCCATGGGTGCCACAATCAGAAGATAGCTGCGGCACCTGTAACCAATAAAAGATGTAATGGTTTTTACGAGATTAAGTTAGCTTTTGCAGTAATTAGAACTTTAATTTGTATTTTAAGTGAAATCTTTGCACTTTTTTTTTTCAATTTTTACTATATAACTCCTAAGCTATGCGCCTGACAATTATTTCTAAGATATAACTCTTTATAAATTAATCAATTATTATAGATTAGAAGTACCATTAAAAAATAAGACAGACCATGAGTTACCTAACTTCTGGGGAAAGCAAACTAATGAAGGACAATTACAACACTGATCGATTACAATATTAAGACATTGCAGGTATATCTAAAACGAGATCGTAATCAAAATTACTTAGGAAATTAATTAATTATAAAAAAGATAACAAACGCCATAATTGACATTATTAAGGGGATACAAACACATATTTTTAAATTACAATATATTATTAAACGTTACATATCAAGATATTATTTAAGTATATCTGCTCAAAAGTTTGTTAATTTTAATTGTCATTTAATTTAGTTAATTTTTTCTAACGACTTCTTGAACAATTTTATTTGTAATAACTCGATTATAATGTGTTTCAATTCAAATATTTAAATTTGTTATCGCATGGAAATTGTTAAATAATTCCAAACATGCAGTTTTCTCGGTTAACGGTAATACGTTACAAAAGAGGGAAATATGACAAATATCTATATTTATTAGTGAATTCTAACTGCTTAAAATGTGTGTATATTATTATAAATTACTGATGCACAAAAGAGTAATGGCGTTGGTGTATATTCAAAATCTTAATGTGTCCGATCCAAAATTCCCAGTTCATTTATTACATTCTTAAACATATTGGTCATATTCAGAACCAATATGATATGTATTTCAAAATCGTAGCATGAATCCTATGTGAACACAATTAGTCCACAGCTGAGAGTAATAACTAGTTCTAAGAATACCTATTTTTTTATAACATTATTAATTTAGCAGTTTAAAAATAACGTTTCGAGACCATTGTCGTATCTTCAGGTGTACTAATACTGCAGTACTTATCAACATGCCAATAATTATCAAATCATGATGTCCAGTTTAATACATTGAAGTGATTAAATAGAAAATGTTGAATTAAGTATAGAAATGTTTCCTTCTTCTAGCATGTTACAAGATATAACATTTAACATATTTGAGAGTCTGTAAATATGTCTGCTAAATGGATAATTACGACTTACCCGTACAACAGACCAGCTGAGTTACGCACTATTTTGTCTGTTGTCATTTTGAAAGGATAGTTGTTCGTAGTTCGTGATAGGATTATGCTGTCTCTGTTTTGTACGTTTTTAGATCTCTAATGAAAAAATGAATGAATATAATAATTCGAATTTTCTGGGAGGAAGGTTACAAAACAAGTTACCCAGGAAATCCGCTAGGAGCTCCTTTGCATTTAACATGTACTTTATATTGGGCTGCTCACAATCCTATACTTATAACACTTAGCATATAAAAACTTTTACATTTAACACATCATTATGATTATATCCATATTGAATATTAGTGCTTATCTCTCTAACACTGTTATCCTCATAATGGAATGATATAACTCAACTTTCTCTGGTATATATAGTATTAGATTTTTAAGATGTAAAGATGTTTTAATTCATCTTTTTTATAATATAATACAAATTGGTATACCAATATTTTGTAAATGGACTAAATAAGGAAAGTAATACAGTATTAAAATATTGGTATATTGATAAGGACTACAATATTACTCGTATTATCCCAAAAGATTGAAGCAATGACCCACAAACATTGTTTTCTAAACTGTATTACAGAGAATATACAATACGGAGGATAATCTTCAATATACACTCATGGATAATATATTTAAATATTACAGTGCTAAGAACTAAATATTATTATATTCAATACAATTTATTTATTTTGAACGTCATTATGATTGTATATGAGAAAGAACTGCTTTATTTGGCAAGGCTGCCGGCCTAAGTACATCGGGTTGCTAAAACACAAAACATACTTATCCATTATTGAAGTATAGGCACTACCATAATTAAGAAAGATAGGAAAAAAATGTTCTCTACTTCATCTTTTTTCAAATAATAATTTTATATAGCCTAAATACCATATATTTCAAATATTATTTTTAAAACAATTTTATTTATATTTCTCCTTCTCCTAGCACAAAGTTATATTATATTTTCTTTATTCATTCTTTCCACTTTTTTTTTTGTTCTCAACCCTATTATCGTTATTCTCTCTATTTAACAATAATATACGTCATTATTACTTTGTATTTTCATATAATAAAAAGCATTTACAGATAACCATGAATATAAATGTATGCGGTATATGTTAGTATCGTGTATACTTAATATTAGTTAAGAAAAAAAAACTTATATAAGTAGTGTTGCCCAATTTAGTAGAATATTGCAGTTTTTTGTAATTACCTATTTTATGATAAATTTAGGATGGTTTTGAACACATTTTTGCAGTTCCCTACCCAGGGCTATAGGCTTCGAACATCAATGGAATACAACAAAAGAGCCTTCCAAGTTTTTTAATCCTTTCTTCTCCTGCCACTTCTATAGGGACTTCCTTAAAGGAAAAACCACTCAGGACGAGGAAACCAAAAGCAATTTCCCAGGACTCAATCTCAACCAATCGGACCTCTCTGTGTTTTTTTCCTTTTCTACTTTCTTTATTTCCATTTGATTACGCTCTTTGTCCATCAACATTTATTTGCTATTGGCCGGAGTTCCTTAAGGAAAAATCTTTCGATAAATAAAGTTTATTTCATCCTCCAATTATTATAAACAAAACATTACTATAAAATACTGTAGATTTTATGTTTATCGACACTATGTCATAAAACATGTCAAAATAAAGGGGTAAAAAAAACAACAAAATGATACGGCCGTAAATATGCATTGGACTTTGATTGGCAATAACTGAACGATCTATATATTTTTAAACAGTTTTGTATTCTAAACGACTTTTTCGAAGGCATCTTGGCTATTCGTAGTCGCGCAGTCCAATATAATTTAGATTCTTTCATCATATGATCTAGTCTGGAATGAAATTATCCATTTGGCAACATTTTGCCTTCCAGACAGGTATCGAATCAAGAACTACAAGCTAATTCTTAATGAATTGAAACTAACTTCAACACAACTCTAAAATTATGTCGTTATATATATAGGAATGCGATTAACAATTACGGAAGACGACGACAGAAATTTTGTGTACTCAGTCACCAGAGTCCACTAAATATGATTTAATTATTAACAGCAAAATGTATTTGCTTTCTCTTGGTGTACGGAGGGCTATCTGCAGGACTAGAGTTGAGACTGAAGAGACTCATGAATTGCTTTGTAAGATTTATCTTTGGGTTGCCTAGACGCTCTCAAGTCTCTCGCTGGTATTCCGAGTTGAAGTGGCTCTATCCAACCTCCCGAAGGCAATACCTCCTTGGTGTTTTTCTATTCCAAGTTCTTAACATCAAAAAACCTACCTATATCATAGATCTCCTCACTCTTCGTTCCAATGTAATTTGGTATAAGCCAATATACCAATGTAATTTCATTCTACTATCTGAAAATTTGTAAACGCTCGCCAGATAAAAATCTCACTATATGAACCTTGTAATTATTCTTAGGGGACATATGTCCCAGAATAAAGTTATTTTTTCATTTCATTTCATTTCATTTCATTTCATTTCTCAAACTGTTTAGGGAAGAGCAATAAAAGTACTAATACAACAGTACAATAACGAGGTAGTTACATAAACTTGGAAAGAGTTTCCATGTTAATGCAGCATAAACTAATTATAAAAACAAATCAATTTCGCTAAGTAAAAATTGATTTATATTTATTAATCGATTAATTACTACTTCAAATAAAGTGAAATTTCACGGTAATAATATTTCTCATAAATTCATTTAAATATGCAATTATTTGCAAATATCGTCACATATAAAGTTGCCAATAAAAATTTTAATTTAAAATATATATATAATTGAATTGAATTTATTTTTATTTAAGGTGCTTCGTATGAGGATTCTAAAATACTTTTATATATTTTTTCTAATTCCATGAATAGCCAAGATATGGACGTATGAAACCTTTAGTTGGCTACCATTCTGAAACAATGATGATAATGTCGAGTTCAGAGAACCGTAGGCCGGAATCTAGAAAAAGAAAAAAAAAAAAAATAGAGTGGTCAAATTTTCTTTTCTTGTTCGATTATAAAAGTTAAGTATTCCAAATAATGAACCAATTGTATCTAGCGTCTCAATATTGACTAATTCGTATGTAGGACTGTAAGAAGAGGAGGGAGGGATATTAATATTATCTGAATATTAAAATCGTTGAATTTATGATAATTAGTTTTCTTAATTAATTCTTGACAGAGAGAATTATATTGAGAGGTATAGAACTGTAAGTGCAATAAAATACTCACAAATCCACCAAGAAATCAAAGTCAATAAATCAAATTTCCGAAAAAAAGTTTTTTTATATAAATATTAAGGGGGATAGATATAACATTATACATAATATATCTAATTTAAATATCTTACTTTTTTTTTAAAAAAATGTTGATTAGGAAAACTGTTTAAAATTTTCAACCGATGGAAATAAATTTTAATTTTCGAAATAAACTGAGAAAGATTTTTTTGTGTAGAATATTTATCAAGAAATAAAATTAAAATTAAAAAAAAAACATTACTTTTCAGAACTGGATTTATTAACTTTTTTAAAAGGAAATTTCTCATTTCCATATAAGAAAGGATCAATAATCCACATACGAGCTTATGCATATGTCAAATTTGTCAATAATAATGTTTACAATACAAATGCAATCTAATTATTACAAAAATTGATAAAATTACAGAAGCTAAAAAAAAATATTCCAAAAGCGACCGTTAGTTTCCAATCTTGTGTTCAAGAGCCGAACTAATGAACTAATTAGAGACAATACCGGACTCTATTAGGAAAGCTGGAATTCGACTATGGAAATCATCGATCTCAGGAATCGATAGTGGCTTTCTCCTCTTTGCTAATCGACTTCTTTGCCCTTTCAGGACATGGCTTGGTCCTATTGTTGCTCAGTCAGCTTGGGAATTATCCCTCACAATCGATCCTAGGTCTTGTTCCCTTAGCATGGAGAAAGCCCATTATCCACCTTTAGACTAGTTCAAGGAGCTTTGACTGATTCCTGCTAGTCACTTGAACCTATTCTAATGATAGTAGTAGTATTCTAATATTAGTAATATATAGTACAATAATTGTTTAAATGTCAGAAATTATGATTCGTACTTGGAGCTCTACTTCAGGGTTCTATTACTAATCCCACAAAATATTTTTAAATACTAAAACTGCTTTGATTTGAAAGTATGATAAAAGGGACTAAGTTAATTAAAAGAATCCAATACAAATAAAATAAGATATCACATTTCCAATATCATCAGCATAATAGTTATAAATATACACAAAGTCATTTGTTATTAGAAGCTATTAGAAGTAATAATATTTTTATTGTACAGGCACTGCTATAATTTTATTAACTTGTGGATTTTACGTCCTTTTCGAATCGACACCGCTTTTGACAAGAGAATGCTAATTTTGTTGCTCAAACCTCCGTCCATGGCCTCTATTACTTACTGTGATAGTAACACATTGTCGTAAGTGGGATAGGATACTAGATATCAGTATCTCAAAAACATAAAACTATAATAAAGAATTGATTAACAAAACAATTCTTTATAAACAAATAAAACTTGTTTTTGAAAATTTTCACAATTCCCTTACTATATATTCCATATATTGGTAAGTAAAAGTAAAAAGAAACCTACTTTCGGAATACACTAACAAGCTATCAATCTATCAAAAGTTAGCACAATCAATTGTTAAATACAAATATATATATTATGTGAATAAATATAGGAAGAGGAAACTTTAAGATAGTTAAATTGAACAATATTTAAAAAGCTCCTGAAATTGAAAAACGACGTGAAACCATCCACTTCCACCCTCCATGGTACCCTTACTCATCTAACTTTACAAACAGACAATTATAGCGAGTAGGTTAATCGATATACGACATGTCACAATCTCACAAGAGGAAATCGTAACACACAAAAAGGCAATCCTTCCCACTGGACCCGCCCCGCTAAGACCGCTGGGGAACGACGGTCCTAAATCACTTTTGAAATATTTGCTTAAAACGGGAAGAGGAAACTTTAAGATAGGTAGATCAGGCAATATTTAAAAAGCGATTGAAAAACGGCTATACAATCTTCTACTCTATTATAATGATATCAACCATGTTAACCTATTAAACAATGCAAATTTTACCTGGAAATTGTATTTAGTGGAAAAAAGTTATTTACCAAACCCTAAAACAGTCAATATAAGCTTGCCTCAGCTCAAAACCGCAAGGGAATCCTGGTATAATTGGCATCGGAATTTCCGGCCTTTCATTCAATGGCTTTTGTGTGGCTTTAAATCACTGTATCCCATCACTATAGAGAAAATACAAAACAGTTATATTTTTGATTTTAGCTCCGAATATTTTTAATTATTAATTTCCTAATAAAAATAGAAAATGTAAATCCTAATTATTTTATAAAAACTTTCAATAAATTTGTTTAGTGTTTTGTAGTTATTATTATTATTATTTTTTTTTTTTAACGAGTACACTAATCTTAAAAGAACATAGCTCGTATGTTATGAGAAAATTTCGACGGAAAAAAGAAAACTATAAAAACAAAAATTATAATGGATAAATATGTAGCTTTTTAACAAAATTTCATTTGCACAGAATAAAAAAAAATTATCATGTATGTTTTAAAGATTTTTCTATACGATTACACTGAGATTTGAATTTAGAGAAAAAAAAAAAGTAATCTTGCCAACTACATACAAAAATAATTTTACTCTAAACTTTAATACTATAGGTATATTATTTTCTTAAAAATGTGGAATGCATGAGGGATTTTAAGTAAGACAGATTAAAACGTTTAGCAATAAAAATATTACCCCAGAAAAATAATAATATAGTTCATTTATAATATAGAATAAAATAATAGTAGCTTCTTAAAAATGTTTTATTAAGTTGCATCATTGCATTAAAATTTGTAGTACTCTGAAAGTCTAGTTCTGCTTCGGAGGTATTTTTCTCAAAACTCATAAATTCTTACACAAATCTAACAGCTAAAACTTTTTCAAAAATTTAAATGTTAAAAAAGTTGACTGCTAATCAAAGTTTTAAGTGAAGCAGCCAAGCAAGTGACAAGATATATTAAATTTTAGAGAAAAACTTTAATTAATTAATAATTGGATGGAGATATATTATTTAAATACATCACTGTGGTATTAAACCTGTTTTTTTAATGTATAAATGGGCCTCCAGTGTCAACGGACGGAGTGACCAGAGACCAGCGCATTGTGTCCAGTGCTGACAGTATTACGCTTCAGTGGTTGGTGTCCTTCCTAGTCTAGAATTAGTGTCACTTGGTCTTCCTTGTCTTCGCAAGGACAGGGTGTCTTCTTTAACACCTCATTCTTTCTTATCGGTTGGTATTAAAAAAAAAAAATTACCAAAAGTTAAGCAAGTTCCATCAGAAGAAAATAAAATATTTCTAAAGTCTCATATTAGCAATCAAAAGTTTTTTTTTAGCATATATATAACACAAAACAATTTCATTCCAATCTACACTAAATTATATTAGGTACTTTTATGACATTCTGACGTTTAAAACGAGCAGTTATACTAAGAAGGACGAAAAAGGATCATTTGACCCTTTAAATAACATTTTATGTATTTCAGCTCTTCTGGAGTAAAAATAATGTCTATTGAAATTGAACTTTTTGTAATAGATTTCAGGTATCCAGACTGTGCAAATGAGAGACGTGGAAAATGAAAATACAATGTTACTATGGAAGTAATTTTAATATTTATTTCACTAATTTACGAAAAACATGTTTTAGGCAAAATGTATTGTAAAAAATGTAGCAATATTCATTATTTAAATAATTAATTTAATGATTGTTAGTATAATAATTAATTATACCAACTTAATACCATTAGAATAATTATATTATTGCTAATATAACTTGGAGGAAGAGAGTCCGGATAGCGGTCAATAAAAGTCTCAAAATAGTAACAAAAAACTATTTATTGTTAACTAACTAATTTATTGTTTCGCACCACTATGCAGGGCTTCGTCAGGGCTGATAAGAATGGTGTACTGATAAGAATGGTGGTACCAACTGGACTACTATTTTGAAACTTTTATTGACCGCCACACGGACTACCTTCCTCCAAGTTAAAATTATAGTTATATTAGTAATAATATAATTATTCCAATGATATTAAGTTAGTCTAATTAATTATTACACTAACAATCATTAAATTAATTATTTATACACTATTTACACTATGAGTATTTAATTTTATTTATTTATTTTTTAAATTAAATAGCTCTACTTTTAGACTGTTTATTTTAAATTTATAAATCATTGGGATGAGAATCCTTAAAATCTTATAATTTTTTTTTTTGTGAGAATATATTATTTAAACTTGTATC
>NW_027116659.1:0-7308 GCF_000696795.3 Halyomorpha halys | reverse complement strand
ATTTATATATATGTCTTTATAAAATCATTCTAGGCTGGGTAATTAAATTAACAAGTATAGGATAAATATATAAGAACGAAATTTAAATTTGAACGTTATTTTATACCGTTCCTATGATTTTTTTTTTTTTTATCATCAACCATCTTCTTTGCCGATATATATGTTTCTTTTCAGTTTGCCTCTTTCTAGTTTGTTTCTTTTAATAATTCACAATGTACAACATATCTGACTCTTTGGAAACAATGTAGATACTGACGTTGGTCACTTTTTTTGTTTGTACAAGCGTTTATATATATTTTAGATTTTGGAAAATTTACAAACGTGTGAACACGGCTTGGTAAATTATTTAATTGCTCATATTAAATCTAAACCCCTCGTTTATACGTACTTGAGTTTTGTGAAACTCTCTTCTGAATTAAATGTTCTTTATTCAGAACTATTAGTTCATCACAACATTTCGGAGCCATCAGATGCACTAACATTGTTATCTTCTTTTAACCTATTTATATTAATAAAATGTAAACCAATGTTGTCTAATTTGCAAAATTACCAATAAAATATTTTAAGTAAGGAAAGATGTACAGGATCCTAATGAAATCAAAATCACCCATTTACAATATTTTAAAATGTTTTAAGAAAATAATTTAAAAAATTTCATGGAATTAGCATGTATAAAATAAGACGTAATTAATGCGTAAAATGGCCCGGTTCTATACTAATAAGAAGGTAAATTCTCCTGTCCTCCTTGAATTATAAATAGCATGGAAGATTTTATAAAGTCATGGTGATTCGTGAGCTGAATAAACTTTAACTGTCACTAAAACCAAACGGACTGATACATAACGACATCCTTTCACCAGTTATACCCTTAACGGCTGTTTAGGCAATGTAACAGAAGAAAGAGAGACAAGAGAAGACAACAAAGGCTTCAGAGGCAGCGGGGCTCTAGGTAGGGGACTTGCACAGCGGCTGTACCAGGCGGAGCGAGGTACGGGCGTTACGTCAGGGACAGGAGGAGGGGGCGTCGAAGGGCGAGCTCTTCGCAGGAAGGCCAGCGGACCGCGGCTCTGGAGACTTTAATGCCGTAGCGGTACTGTCACGCTACCATACCTATACGGTTCTCGTCTTCGCTACGAGAAGTAGTTGCCTATGGCAGAATATGTCCCAAACCTAAGCAGGAATATGAAGATATTGTTTACCATTACATATAATAATCATAATATAAGCTAATATGGCTAAAATATCCGTGAAATAGAAGATGTTATTAAAGGTTTATTTCCTAATTGCAATAACTAAGTTAATTTAAATTATTCATTAATTTAATTAATATTGTTCGCATGATAACTAATAATTTCAATGAGTAAATACAAGTTCGGCAATGTCTAGGATGGAACGGCATTGGAGTATTACTATAATTTTTCTTTAAATTGTCCCATGTACCAAGAGAACATAGCTTTTACCAAAAATGAGTAATATGAGCCCACATTCTTTGTACAAAAGTCTGTCAGTACCCACAGAAATGGGTATTAAATTGTTATTTTGACAAGTAACCCAAAACCTCAAAATTAGATATGGATATGATGTGTAGCTTTTGTCTGTTTGATAACATGTAATTCTTTTTTTTTTTAACGGTGGACAATGTAAATAACCAGGTTAGTTTATTGTGCATAGGCCAGATTTGTTATTATTAACTTATATATATCATTTTCAATGCATTATTTTTGTTCAATAACAATGCATGTAAGACAGTGACCTGTAGGATAACCGTCTTTCCTGCCTTAAGCTGGAGAACTCAGGACCTTATATTGCAAATAAATTAAAAAATAAAATTTATATTCTTTATATCAATTAAGGTTTTTTATGAACAAATGAAATTTTGTATGTTTAAACATAGTGTCAACCATTCGCCATTTGACATAGTCATAAAGTCTCACCTAATTTTTCAGAATAGACAATTAAGCATTTATTTTTCGGAAGAAACATATGTACCTTTATATCTACCGGAAGATATTTAATCAACGACGAATTTTCAGATACCAAGAATAAGTAACTCTTACCCTAAAAAAACAACAAAAAAGCAAAATTAGAACCAATACTGTATATTAGTTCTTAAAATATAAGATTTCAACCAAAAAGGAAATGTTTGCTCTTCTATTCAGACAATGTAGGTGGGACTTCATGACTGTCCCGGATGAGGCATGGGTGACGCTACATTTAAACTTAGAACAAGATTTCACTTGTTTATGAAATTTTAAATTTATATGAATTTGAAATATTTGAGTATCATATTTGAATATATGAAATAGTATCACTAAATAAAATTTCGATTAAAAAAATGTAATAAATAAATAATATTTTCTTTTTATTTTAGTTTTAAAATTAGATTTTGTTGAATAAAGAACGACGATCTATTCAATTATTTTCATATTAAAATATAATTGATACAGCAGTTCTTCATTTAATAATATTTACAAAATTAAACTATTTAATTATGTCAAACTAACATATATCAAATAATTAAAGGACCAGAGACTATATGATTCTCACTTTAAAATGTCATCGACCCAGGTAATATAAGACAAAGAAAGCTAGATTTCTGATCAGTCAGCAGCTGACTACACTAATTAGAAACTGGGAATTGCATTTTTTTTATATAGGATTTATTGCACAACATTAATATACTTTAAAATGTAATAATGTACTTTATAAATAATTTAATTTCTTTGTTTGAGACTGGTTTGTTTATCAATTATAGTAAAAAATATAAATATGGTTTTAAAATTTTTATTTTCTTAAAACTACGTTTCAGCCATTCCCCAGGATATCTATTGATTAAAGATTTCAATTCAAATCTGGTTCAAGGCTTTTGTGTCTGATTTGAATTTGAAGAGTTTAGTTCTTTGTAATTTCCTTAGGAAAATACTCTTCAATGGAAGAACCCATCTCAGGAAAATTCAAAATGTATGGAATTCACTCACATTCATTGTGAATCGATAATTTTGGCTTCACCAGATTTTCTAAGGTTGGTTGAATCGATTTTTAAAGATTAGTTAGCTGTTATATATATTCAATAGAAAAATGTTGGAATAAAATTATGCAACGTTACTCCTGGTATAAGGTAAAACATTTTAACTAACAAACATTTTGCAGTAGAACAGTAAGGTACCTGGGAATGCACCTTGATCGTCGCCTAACCTGGAATCAACATCAAACTAACTCAAACCTACCCAAAGTTTGTAATGAATGCTATATCCTATCCTACATAGAAAATCCAAATTAAAACTAGAAACTTCTGTTCTTATTTTCAAAACAATTCTCATACCACTGCTGATTTACGTCTGTGAAGTCTAAGGGAGCGGCACCCTTTACGAAAAGGACAAACTAACTATCTTTCCAAAATAAAGTCCTAATAGTCGCAGTGAATGCTCCTTGGTTTAAAACAAATAGCCAATTGCAAATGGAACATTACATCAAAAAACGATTCATGAAGTTCCACTGACAGTTAAAGGAGCAGTGACTTATACCTTGTGAAATCCAACCTCAACCCGAAGATAGAAGCCCAGGCTGCTGCAGAACATAATTATTTATATTATTCTGTTATAAATTATTTATCAATCAATTCTATTATCGACATAACTTCTATTTAATTAATTTTTTGTTCTCTTAGTCCTTTTTACAGTAACTTGTGTTGTATTTTTTCCAATTAGAGGGCTGTTGTTTGTTTTGTTAGGTCTACGACTGTCGTTATTTTTTTTATTAACTTTTCTCACTTACTAAGTCGTTATTTTTGTAATTACCTTTTCTCTGTTATTAAGAAGTAGTATTTTTATCTATTTATTATATCTTATTTTTTTTAATTTATAATATTTTGCATAATTAGGGGGTGTCTTTTGTACGAGACTATACAAATAGTAAACAAATTGTTAAAAAAAAAAATGTAACTGTTACACCAACCATGTAAGGCCCACCAGTCTGATCTGGTATTAAATTAAAAATATGAACATTTTGAACGTTTTAAATTTTTCAGCTGCTACATTTTACGAACGAGTTTCTCAATTCATAAAATAAGATAACTAGGATTTAATTTTAATTTTTAAAAGTAGTTCATATATGTATCCTATGTAATATTGATAAAAATGAAACATATAGATGTAGAAAATTTAATACAAGATGAACATTGCTTGCAATGTGGGACAGGATAATTGTGAGACTACAGTTACCCCTCGTACGTGCTGCGGTCATCAGTAGCAGGTACTTCCACTATCCGGTGAACGGTCAGTAACCATAATAATTCCTGGGCAGTACCATAAGTGAATATTTTCCTACTAATCTTATAATAAGTATCGATAGGAATGATTTGTTAAACATTCTATCGATTATAGGAATCGATAAAATGATTACCAAATGGCCCCCACTGCCCACAATTCACCGTCCTATCTCCTAATAAAGTAGATCCTACTGTCAAGATGTGCAGTTAGAAGCTAGGACGCCATCCATCCCTCGATGTGCCAACCGGACTTGAGTTAAGTAATCCTAGAGCCAGGATCAATAAAGGCTACTAATTTTAGGAGAAGGTTGGAATTTGAGTAATGCAATCGTTCATTACATTATTACACAAAAGTGCGTTGTCTGCCATTTCTAAGTCGCTGCTTTAAAAAATGGTGGAACGCCATTATTATTCTATAATTATTTTCAAATAATAATTCTTGATATTTTCTGTTGAAAAATAATTCAATTTTTACATAGGCAAGTATATCAAATGACCATGAAAAGAAGGTAGGTATTGAACTATTGCAGGTAAACTTCTTAGGAAGTTCTTATTATTCAACAAAAATATAAAAATTTTCGCTAATTCAGCCTAAATATCTTCAGAGAAAAACTATTATTGGCACATTTTAAAGTAAAGTAAATTTGCTAAAAGTCGAACCCAAATAATGAGTGCTCTTTGCATCTAATAGTTTCAGAATATACAATTTTTCAAAAACATACAATTTTCCTAAAAAAGGGAATTCAAAGTATTGTAATATTATTTTATCAAATAATATACTACTGCTCCTACGAATATTATCAATATATAAACTAATTTATGACGCATTCAACTTCAATTTGTTTAGAAATAGACATCAATATTTCTTATAGTTTCTAAGATATAATTTTTCAAAAATTCAACTTTTTGAAAACAAACTGTTACGCCTTGGAAGATAATCCCTAGGAACTACAGAAGCACGTTTTATGAGCTTTAATTTGATTACTAATAGATAACTATAAGGAGATATAGTTTTACAAAAACTAAACCCTTTTCCAAAAACGGAAAAATCAACATTTTGTGAATATCATGGAATCAGCTACTCATTTTAAGATAATCATTATAAAATACTTTATAGTACATTTAGCTAGCTTCAATTCGATTTCTAATTAAACAGTTGTTGAACCACATTTTTAAATAATCAAACGTGTTTTTTTTTCAGATATCAACATTTCGTGACATTATTTTGACAAATTTAATGGAACTAGATGTACAGTTAGATATAGTTAATTCAAATTTAAGTCAAACCAGTTCATTTCCACTGGAATAGTAGTATCCATGGTATTAGCCAACATAAATTAACCAAATCTTGATTTCTTGTAATTTTCTTAAAAAGAGAATGTTTAGTTACTGAAGAACTATGAATTATGAAGAATTACACATACAGCATTTGAATACAGTCTATGAGCATTTAAATTAAACACATTAAATATAATAAGGAATTCCCAACGATTAACTACGTCAGATTAGCTGGGTGCATAAAAGATGCAGAGATTAATAAATAATGATGTTTTGGTTTATGGAAAAAAAGTTCGGTTTTTAAAACTATAAACGATATCTCTCAAATATCAAAATAAAGGTTATTAGAAGCACTCTTATATAGCTCCTAATGGGTAGCAATTTCCATGATATTTTCTATAAAAAAGGTAAAAAATATTGATTTTTCGGGTATTAGATAAAGTGTAATTTTTGTAAAACTATTTGATCTGATAGATTTATTTATCGATAGATATTTCAATCTGCCACACAGTTGTGGGCAATAGGTAATATTTTTGTAAAACTATATCTCAGAAACTATGAGACATACAGAAGTATATAAGTAATCAAATTAAACGCTGTGTGACGTAGATTACAATCACTACCTTCTTAGTTACCATATCTGTTCGAATCTGAAAACTGTTTCTGGTAAAGAGTTGTGTTAAAGCACAAATTGAAGCTAGTTAAAAGCTTCATAAATTAGTTTATGATAATCTTCGTAGTACTGGCAGTTTCGGTGATTTTGACAAAACGTCAATTTCTCGTTATTTGGAAAAAAAAATGTTAGTTTTTGCAGAAAAATGGTGAGGTGTTAGTTAACACGGTCGCTCGTTATAGTCTGATAACCGCTCCGGAGTAGTTTTGGGGTCTAATCAGGTAGCAGCTTTGCAGATGTTTTTGTGGGGAGATGAAGGGATGGCTTATGGTCCAAATATAACAAGGTCATCAAGATTTAGTGCTGCCACATAATTATGTCTAGACATGAATGAAGAAAGAACGAAAACAATTACGGTTAGTAGCATAATAATGATTATAGTCTTAATTTCCATTTGTTTATTTTTATAGAACTAGAAGAAAAAAAAAATAATAGAGGCAATTACTAAATAATCGTTTTACAGTAGACTGTACTGTAAGAAGATTGTAAAAAACTACCCTAGTCCCACTGGAATTTCAAATACGTAGTCTGACTTATAGCTTTCAACGAATAATAGGAGACTACGACAAGATATCACTAAAATGATAAATCCACAAACAAATACTAATACATAAAAAAAAAAACAGAACTTGAAACCTGAATTGCACAAACCTGTTAATTTCAAATACTTTATTTTTTACTAAGTGTAATAATAGTTCATTTCTTGACTGCTTATAGTGTATATTGATTTATTGTGTGGGCATTTTTTAGATGAAGATTTTAATTTTTTTTTACTAATTATATCTAATATGTAAAAGAAAATTCAAATCACCTCATTCTTGCATACAAAAGAACATCAATTATAGCCTAATGGCAAACTGTATACAATAATCAATAAAAATTATTATTAAACAAATAAAAGAAAATACTGTCCTGAAAGGATCAACTTCATTCCAGATTTTTTTTTTTTAATTATTTATTTATTGTAATTTACAACTGTACAAAATAATACAAAAGGTAAATATGTAGTATGTTTCATATACACTTGAAAATCTTGGGAAGGAACCACCCATTGGTGGTACTTCAAACATTAATTTAAACTAGGTCTCGT
>NW_027116658.1:0-5536 GCF_000696795.3 Halyomorpha halys | reverse complement strand
TGATAATATTACCTAATAACAAGGGCATTTTATTCTTCCTTGCATTATCATCAAGATAGGCAATACCTAAAGTGTAGTAGACACAAGTACCAATTCCCAACAAAGTATTTGCTGAGAAGAAAATTATTGACGATAGCCTGCTCTCTTCTCCCTCTGTGCACACTTCATCGGCTACTGCACCCAGTTCACACTTAGAATTAAGAGTATCTAAAAAAAGAAAGAAATGACAGTTTAAGCAACCACACTCCTTTGGCGCCTTGCGCCTCCACGTTGTAATTGTCCAAGAACCATAGGGGCCAAAACGTGAACCACTTAAGACATCAGCCGATTATCGTCTCAAATTAATTTGCAATAATTGTTATAAAGACATAAAATTAACTTGTGTATAATTATGGAAAATATATTTATATTTATATATGTTTTGTAAGAGTGAATAAAGACTGAAATGGAGTTTCTGATCCACTAAGTTAATGTCTTACATGAGGTGACTCTCGATGGTCTTTTTACGCCCAGAGAAATCATTAGCACACACTTAGTAACCAATATTAATCCGTGTAGCTAGCAGAGTGGTCCCTCCCCATTCAGTTAATAAAAATAATAAATAAAAGGTATAAAGTGCCAAAATAATATATCTAACCAATCCTTACACTGTCCTAATATTACCCACGGGTATAAATAGGAACTAAATTTGAAATTATGGTATATATACATGTATTTCTTATATTATATATAGTAAATAAAATATGAGGTTAGGAAAAAAATCCTAAATGGATTCTCCTGCTTAAGATTTAGTGAATAAAAACACAAGCTATTGGCTAATTATAATAATTATTTTAGCATATAATTCTCTTCTATAATTAACCTTCAAAAGCATAACCACGGACGAAAATCCCTCAACCGTCTCTGTTTCACGGCTAGGGTTCACATCGAAACATATTCAACTTGTCAACGACTCGACTGTATACGAATTCCTAATTGAGAGTAGTAACGTTCCCTGCATTTCGAATGCTTTTAGGACTTGCCTTCCTCGATAAGAACGACAGCGAATCCTTAACGAGTTTCCACTTTGCAGGAATTACGCATAACCATAAACTCGCCGATCGTACATTGTTTGTAGATTTACGAGTATCTTGTACCACGTCAGATCCTGCTGTGAGTTCACCTTCAGTGAAGCTGATCTATTTGAATACACATTGTCTGAGGCCTTCTGGCGTTCGTGCACCTCATAGCATAATTTAGTGCCTGAACTGACAACTTATACTTACCTGGACAGTACCAACAGATAAAGGAAAACTGAACAAAATCGTTTATAAGAACAACAATATTATATTATGACTGAGCACTATTAATAAGCTGTTTCCTACCGGTTGCCACCTTATTTAATATAAATTTGTAAAATAATCAATATTAAATATCTTACTATCATAAGTAGAATTGTCGAAAGTTCCCGGACCATAGATCAAGTGAGGGAGGCTCATGATCCCCGATGATATGGCGATCACGAAGGTGCCCACAGCCACCCACCTCGGCTTGTGGCCTTTGCTGCCGAGGTAAGTCAGGAGGACGAGGCATATCAAGGAGCCTATGTCCCAGCTGGACATGACCAGACCTGAAATCCAATCACACTTAATTTACATAAATTCGTATTATAGGTATAGTATATGAATCTATCACAATTTTAATTTTTATATAATCCAAAATCCTACGTCAAATTCGTGATGCTCCTTATTACGTTACAAATAAACTCATCCACAAAGACCTTAACATCCCATTCGTTGCAGAATTGGCCCAAAACAGATATGCGTCTTTTCATTCCAAACTCCTTAACCATCATAACTCATTAATTCTTAATCTTTCATCCTTAACAATCCCTGATAATCCTCCCAGGCATCTGAAAAGAAGATGGCCACGAGACCTTCTAATTTAAATTAATGTTTGAAGTACCACCAATGGGTGGTTCCTTCCCAAGATTTTCAAGCGTATATGAAACATACAACATATTTATTTATTGTATTATTTTGTACAGTTGTAAATTACATTAAATAAATAAATGAAAAATTATATAAAACAGTAACATTGAGTACTAATTTCATCTCTTTCAAATTACGTATACTGCACACTAATAGTTTAAAATGACAAGTACTAAATTATAGTATAGTAGAAATTTTCACCAATTTGATCTAAGGGAAATGTGTTTTCTGTTGCATAAAATCACATCAAGACTATGTTATCGCATCATCCTCAAATTTCTTCAGACATCAGCCATTGAAGCAAGTATGTGAGAAACAGAAGTATAGCATGAACCTCATCCATCACCCTAATCCTTACGTACAATCCCTATCCAGCCCCAACAATCCCTATAATCCTCCCCAAAGGTTGAGTATTGCCAAACGGCATAGGCCCCGAGACCTTTTATGGATTGCGTTTGGAGTTCTGGCAATGGCCAGCTTCTCCACTCAAGCCACGGAGCCATATATTTGGTTCAAGCTCTCTCATTCAGTCTCTCTGGCCCTTACTACCAGTGATACAGGGGTGGCAAGGCTTGGCTTGAATTTCTCAAGGCAGAATGTAAGTATTGTAGTATAGATGTGAATGCGACTTTATTTTATTGTTACTTAAATTTTATTTTATTTACCTTGTACATAATTTTTTTTTTTTTATTGTTTGATTAAATTTGTTTCATTATATTTTTGATATATTCATATATTCATTTATGCAAACCATGATGGTATTTTCTTTTATTTATATTATATTTCTTTATCATTATTAATTTTTTTATTTTAATTCGGTGATTACTATTGTTATCATTATCATCTTTTTCTTTTGTTTTTCAATTTCTGTATATATTGTATGAATCAATATTTGAACACTTAATGCCTTATCTTCAATAAATATTATATCATGATAAATAATAAAATAAGTAGTATAACATAATAACAGTATTAAAGAAGTCATCAATTTCCAAAACCCATCTAAGTTGATTTTTATCAGTATTAAGCCAAGCATTGTTTTAAAAGATATCGGCCTCCAAATCCGACAGAAAAATTACGTTGATAATTGTCAAACTTTCCAAAACCCACCCTATAGGGATGGGCCAATGAAAGAGAAGTAAGAAAATTTATATAATTGAGACTACTGTCACGAAAAAAAAAACGGCCTCTCTACTATCGTTTTCTGATTATTTAATCTACTCTTCACTTGAATTTTTTTCAATCATATACGTATTGATTCATTATTATATTGTTAATCATAGATACGAACAACAATAGCTTCTGACAAAATCAGTCTGATTCTGTCCTACAGGCAGTGGATTAACTTAGGCCGCGCTCATACCCGATTCACAGGCACCTTTTCACTAGATGCAAAAATATTTCACATTAATTATGTGCCCCTCTTGAAAAAGTACTTTAATGTCTTTATTACTTTTTCTAATACTGTTGGCGATGCAACTATGAATCTGAATATTACTCCTTTTCGTGATCTTTAATTTTGATTGAAATATTTTTCCAATCAATAATTTTAACTCTTTACCTATATAATATAATTTCAAGAAATACAAAAAAAAAATGCAAAAAGATCAAATAATTTTGATCTCTTTCCAAATTTACTTTTTAAAATTAAAACTTCTAAAAAATCAATCTTTCGTAACGTTTTTCTTCCATGGCATCGTTTAGCCCTTAATCCAATGATATAGTCAAATAAGAACCAAGAAGTTAATTCGCAAGTTCAGAAAATTTGTTCGTATGCTTTATAGGGTGCTCGTTGCTAATTTCAACATTATTAATCTAAAATTTATATAATTTTATTCGGTAATATAAAAAAAAAAATGATATTTTCCTTTTTTCTGTGACTTGAAAACCATAGATTACTCGAGTAAAATCTGACATTCATTGTATTATGCTTTTATATATTTAAAGTGAAACTTCTTTACCTTCGTAGGTCTCTTAAATTGTAGAACGTCACAATTAAAAAAAAAATTTTGGATTTTCTTTTTAGGATGATTGATCATATTAATTCTTAAGAAGCAAGAACTACCAAGATGAATATAATCTATTCTATATTTTTAATTGTACAACATTGCGGGACAATTGTCCCTCAGTCCTGCACCTTTACAATCCACGTATTGTCATATTTTCAATTTATTGTTTAATCTTTCGCAGACTGAATGTATAATTGAATAATGTAGTGTAAAGCAATTTTAAACTAGGTTTATATAAATGACAAGATTTCAATAGATAAATTGAAAATATGACAAATATGTGGATTGTTAAGATGCATGAGTAACGTGAAACAATTAAAAATATAGAATAGATTATATTAATCTTGGAAGCTCTTTCACCTGAAAATTTTTAAAAAATATATAAATTATACGTGATTAAATTGATTTCATGACGCGAAAGGGGATGAAACGGAAGTGATAAAAAGGAGGAAACACTGGTCAATTTTAGTAAGAAAAGTTTTATATTGTATACAGTATCTCAATAATCAAGTGTAGCTTAAGCAGTGTAGTGCGTGATTGAGTGAGCTCCTTTTTACTTCTGTCCTGTTACAATTTAAGAAATTTTCCTGCTAGAATTTATGAAGGAAATGACTATTCTAATTATTTAGAATTCATTTCATTTCCTAAAGTTTCACTTTTGTCACTCAGACCCAAGACTGCCACGATTCATTTTTTTAAATTGAATATATTGCTTTAAGATCAAAAATTAAAAAACAAATAAAATAAATAGTGATTCTTAATCTATATATTTGTTCTTCTAGGATATTTTGGGGATATTGTACTCCCCTCTTTAAGTTTTATAATTTAATATTTTTGTTAACGAAGCATTTCTACAGTCGCATAAAATCAGTTATTGATAGAAAAAACAGTCAAATAAATAAGTATTTCAACATTATTTTGTTGTTATCTAGACAGTAACAACCGTTTGAGCCTGCAATATAATTGGGTAACCCAGATAAGAAAAATATTGGAGAGCTTCGGAATGTTTGACCCGATGCTACTTAATGATCCGGTAAGTATCAAAATTAGAATGGGGGAGATCTTGGACAGATACAGGAAATTTGTCAAGAATAAAGATCTCTTGTTATTTCGAGAATAGACCTTTGACCCGTGGTACGGTAGGGTCTTAATTAAAACGGAAGCTCCTCAAAGCTACCTAAAAATTAGTTGCCCTATAGCTCACTTGAGAATAATTGCCCAACTACGACTCTCCGGTAAATATGCAAGTACTCTAAGTGTCGTTCCTCACAAATATACTTTGGACTCACAGAAGCTTTGTCCAGCTTGTGATGGAACGGCACTGGAGGATTGTTTCCATTTTTTGACAAATTTCCCCGTGTACCATGAGAACCGACTCCGATACATGCCGAAGCTAAGCGATATTAGCTGAAATCAGTTGCATGAATTTCTGTCTGTACCCTCAGGATTGGACCTTAAACTGTTCTTTATATAGGTAACCCTAAACCTTTTACTTAGAGCTAGACACCTATCGACCCAATAGGAGGTATAGTTTTTTAATATTATTAAATATGAAAT
>NW_027116657.1:0-5302 GCF_000696795.3 Halyomorpha halys | reverse complement strand
ATATATATAACACCATAAATTAACAATGATTTTGCAAGTGAGCTGGTGTTTCTCAGGAATTTGCAACAGAGGGTGGGACCCAATTTCTTCCTGCTGATGTCTAATGGCTTCTGGGGCTCCACACAGGGGATCATGAACACACATAAGAGCTCATAACATTAAAAAAAAAATTATACGTTGGGTTCTTTCCTCAATACATTTGTTGTTTCAATTATTTGCCACTTGACTTTATAACGATCAAAGATTAGACGCTATAAAAAATATTAACATGCCATCACGGTTAACCAATTTAATGAAAATTATAAATTTATAAACTACAAGCTTAATTACCCCGAGGGACTACGCCTATAAACGGTGTAACTTTTTATTACTTCTTGCTTAATAACGACTCTCAATGACAACATAGTAAATATCTCGGTTAGCAAGAATTTGAAGTGGATGGAGTTAAAACTACGATGTCTAGCAATTAGCATAATCAAATTAATGTGAGCCAATGAGAATGATCTCATAGGGAGCAATAAATCTTGCTAAGTCTGGGAAATAGCTCTTTCTCTCGCTCTGTAGCTCAACTGAGTGATTGCTTCTCCACAGTTTGCAGTTCTCTAGATCTTGAGTTACTTTCATACACGTGAATAAAATGTATTCATAAAAAATCTAACTGCTCGGGTAAAATTTCTTATCCTCTACTTTATGCTTCTTGTTTCAGAATAAGTAAAAGTTATTGGTAGTGAGCATATTTTGAGTCGTGCCATTATCAGCCATGTTTGATTTTGAAATAGTGTCGCTCTAATGGATGTTGAAATGGCCTTCTCGGATTAGAGTTATTTATGTACGGATTTCATCCGGATTGTATGTAAGCAACATTATTTTCCATGTCATTACATAATAAACTCATTAGAAGCTTCTATAAATGTGTCCATCCCTAATTACAAGTACACAGTAATTCATTCATAAAAGATATGGCAGCAACTGTTCTCAAATTAGACACCACCCGTTGAAAGAACCTATAAATGATTGTTAAAAGAAGCTGGATTAGAGATCTTCTTGACTAACCAGTACATAAACTGTGACATTAAAACGAGCTAGGTTTTAAAGTTCGGACGTTCATTACGTGAGGATTTTTGCCGCTCCCTCTTCATAACGTCTGAGGAGATAAGATACATTGAGAAGATAAACATATTAGCTATATAACTTAGAAATTGTATCTTCTTTATGAACAAGCAGTTTAAATATGCATATTTTTATGGATTAAATTATATTTTTCACAAGCTTCATTGAACAAAGTTGTTAGAAAAAATCTTAATAGGGAAATCGTGAATGTTTATGTATATACTTTTTTTCATTCTATAACCTTATAAGCTAAGATAAAATGTGATATTAGAAACATGCTTATGAATACAATTCTAAAGAAGCAAAAGGACATAAGGAATTATAACTTGTTATTTATAATTCCTGCCAACTGCAAAGATATAAGTTGAACTTATCTTTGATCAGTTATACTAATGAATATTCATGACTTGAATTCGATTTATTTATTATTTTAAATCCTCTGGGATCTCTTTCTGGGTACAGTGTTGATGAAACACCACTGATGAGTCGTCCAGTGTCCACTGTTGCCTAGCGAAAAAGAAAAAAAAAAGAGAAAAATGTTGCTGGAGATGCGGACAAAACATTATAATTTCTCCTTCTTGAATATTTAAAGGCTGCCACGGAGCGGTTACGAATGCCTTCAGGATCTAAATGCCAAAGAAAGCTGCGGATGGGACAAATAGTTTTTTTCCCATTCAAAACCGAAAGTGTGTGAAGTGGAACAGTTTGGATCCCCGTCCTCTTTCACCATCCGTTAGCGAGATTGTAAATAACTTTTTTGTTTAAGGTCTGTTTTCCTATTATACAATAATAACACATTATTTAATTAATAGTGATATAAGAACGTTTTAAAGGAATTTTACAAAATTTAGCATTTTTATATTTAACGTCGTATTCATAAAAGATATTTGAGTGATTCATAATCATTTGATAGTTTTGTTAAGATAAATAACAGTATATATGTATATTCGGACGCTATCCCATTTCTTATTTTTTTTTTTCGGCCAAGACTCCCGTTTTTCATCAAAAGTCAACGCCCCAGCCCGGATTCGAACCGGCACCGCCAATAGACATCAAATTGGTAAGACTGCGTCTTAACCACTGAGCTATGGGTGGCCCAATTATTATGTCTATAGATTCGAAATCGGGACGGAGAGATTCTGAAGTCGTCAGCACTGCGCTGCCAACTGAGCCAAGGAAGATCAGGTACGCTATCCCTTGTACATTGTATGAATTATAAACAAGATGGATAAAGATAATGATAAGATATGTAATAATAACTTAAAATAGACTTAGATAAAATAAAATAGAAGGAACATTAATAGTAGAATTAAAAAAAGAGGAAAACATTTACTTAAAAGATATATTTTGGAATAAATCTGGTGTGGTGTGAGTACCACACAGCTTTCACTCACCCTTCTCGAAGAAAGATATTTCAAACATTGAATTTTTACATTTACCTACTTATATACAAAATATATAGTAAAGGAAATTAAAACGATCTTGTAAAATTACGAATTCCAGATTTCCAAGGAAATACATCTTCATGATGTTCTGCTTATGTGTATATGAGCAGCCTAACTCAAAAACGAAAAGTCATAGGTAATCGGAATTAAATAATTAAGGGGAATTAATGCTTGGAATGTGATTGCACATATCACAGACCGGAAGTGCCACTTTTTGAATCTATTTTCACATTTTTTTTTCTTCTATTTTCTCGATTTTGATGAAACTCGCCATTTCAATGTAAAATTAAAACGTCGTTAATTTTAGCTAGCTTTTATCTTAGTGGAAATAGTCTGACAGGGCTTAAATGATGATTTTTTAAAAATCTTCCCCAAGAGTTGGTAACTTTAATTATGTTTATTTCAAAATATAATCATTTCTTATTGTAAGCAATAATAAAACTGGATAAATTCTAAATATTAATCAATTTTATGAATGATTGAAGGACAAAAAGCAAAGGCATCCGATTCGGACAGTAAAACCGAAACCACCCGAACATACCCGATTGCATTAAGACTTTTTTTTTTCGTGAAACTTCCGTATTCTTTTCAGGTAAAAAAATTATATTCGTTATTCCTACCTCAAGAACGAATTTTATAGCAACAGCGAAATAAAAATTATTTGTCAGTAACTTTATTTTTTTTTTCGAAATCACAAAAATGGCTAGAGCCCCATCACTATATACTATAGTTAGCGACCATCAACATTGTTTCTTTTAAGGATACAACAGTTTAATATTTATTTTTATATTGATTTATCTAATTTCATCAACATCGTTGGGGCCATCATTGAGGAAATCTAGAATAATGTGTTAATTCGATTATATGTATTGGCAAGTCAGGTTCTTTTTATCAAAAAAGTTGTTGTTTCCTTAAATATGAAATTTTAGCTTTACACAACTTAGTTTTTTAACCAGGCTATTTATAGGCACACTCTGTATTTATTTGGACTCATCGAACCATAAAAACATGGTTATACGTGTATTTTTGTCGAAAACACGAATTGAAGATTTTCCATGTTCGTTCTCTTTACGTTACGTTTCATTTATAGAACATAGGTACGTATCGTTATTATCATTTCCTTTTTTCTACCAAAGACTTAACATATAAAAAAAAAACCTCAGACGAAAATCTTCACTTACAGATTGCGTTTTAGATATTAAAGTTCAAATTTGGCTCCATGTGTTCAGTAGTTCAATCTATTACGTTTATACTTTGAACATATTTTATCACTTTTATCCTGTTCCATCCACCAATTTCACTTACTCATGTACAAACATAATTTCTTTTGGAGAACTGTATTTCTATAATTGCTAATTTCATTTGGAAAAAAGTTGAAAATTAGTGTAAATATGACCAAGTATCAATCTTAAGAAATATCATTCACTACTTTTCGCTTACACATGCAAGAGAATAATATTTTGGATATTAAATTATTTCACTAACAAATAATTACATAGATTTTATTCTTAACGGAGATTAGCCTTGGAATGTACATTATTTTTTTATTTTATTTATTTATTGATATTTACAACTGTATAAAAAAATACAACCAGTAAATTTGATCATAATGACATAATGATATGGTACATGATGTAGAGAAACTACCCAGTAGTAGAACTCTATAAACAGTTTACAATATAAGGTCACGAGGCCATCTTCTTTTCAGGGGCCTCGGAGGATTGCCAGGAATGGAAGAGGAAGCAAGGTTAGAAACGAGTGGGTTTGGGTGGTTAGGGAGTTTATTATGGAAGGAATAATATCGGGTTTGGGCTAGATCAGTTACATAAGGAACATTTAGGACTTTATGGATGGTTTTATTAGTAACAAAATAAGGAGCATTGAGGATTCTACGAAGGATGGAATGTACATTAAAACAGTTATTATATTTCTCATAGAGAATTTTTGGAAAATCAATTTTCAGAAAAGAAAATGTGTATTGTTTGAAGTTAAACTATGAACATCATGTACTCAAGGAATTCCCCCCTATTTAACATAGACAACACTTTTTTAAATTTTAACTAAATTTAAAAGAATAAGAAAAAAAAGTTGAAGAAATATTGTGAAGTTAAGCTACTAGCAATTCTTTTATTTAATAAAGTAAATTTTGATAAGTTGCTACAACGAGAAGTTTGTTAATGTGATAAATTCTTTTGTGTCACATTAATTGATCGCACAAACTCCCTTCGGGGCATAAACTGAAAGTAAATTTGCAAACACATTAATAACAAGTGTTCAACACATTGACATGAATGAAACAATATTAAATAAATTATAATATCAGTTTATTAAATCAATCAATAATCAACTTTTAAATATGTATTAGATACTTACATCATCACTTAATACGTACCTTAATACTACTTCTTAGTATATTAATATAATATTTAGTTGGAAATCCTTTTCAATGACATATAAATTTTCTAGCTGACAGCGCAAACAGGATGAAATAACTAGGAAATAGGTTTGGTTAATTTAATTTATTCTTATTATAATTTATCATGCAGTAGCCGACACATGACAGGTCAATGGACACTGGTTATTGGTATATTTGTTAAATTTATCACAGGCAATTATTTTTAAAATATTCCTTATTTTTGCCTTGCGTTTGGTTTGCGTTGTTGTTGTTGATTTTTTGCTTAAAGGCGTAAAACCCTCTGGTCATCAACGCCTATGGGATGATAAAAGTAAAAAAAAAATAAAAAAAA
>NW_027116656.1:11277-12298 GCF_000696795.3 Halyomorpha halys | reverse complement strand
TTCCATGTATAGGTTAATGCAAGTATAAATGTTTTATTGTAACATGTCATGTTTATTATTGTGTTATTTTCTCTACTTTCTAAAATTATGATCTAAAAATAGTCTTGGCTATTGTAAATTTTGAATTATAATTAATATTTTTATTTATTAAGTACATTTTTCTGTTTTACATGGCTGGAAAGAACCTACGAAGGCCTCCACAAGCGATATACCTTTCGTACCGGCTTGTGAAGGATTCAAACGTTAATGCTATCCTCGTAAAAGAAAGGCTCAGCAATCTATTTGAGGCCATTGTGAAGCGAAACCTTGGCTTCGGTCTTCGATATGAGGTCGGGTTTCCCAAGATATAGTTCATTGCTCTTTTAACTGTCGGTAAATGGAAGTGAAACTTCATGATCCTTTTTTTGATGTAATCCTCGATGAAATTTTTCAAGTTTTGATAAATTTTCACTAAACCAATAATCTCCGAAAACAATGAATTCTGAATCTGCTTAGGTCAGATTTTTAGTTTGAGCAGCCGTTTTTCTTGCATTACCCATCACCAAAGTTTGAAACGACAGTGGCCCAGAGACCTATTGGAAATAATTATGTTGGAGTTTTGGCAATGGTCTGATTCTATACTTAATTCGTGAGCCCCCTCCAATTCATGCAATCCAAAATCCTCAATGCTCCTTACTTTGTCACAAATAAAATATCATACATAAAGACCTTAATGTTCCATATGTAACCGATCTAGACCGAACGAGATACCATTTCTTCCATTATAAAATCCCTAACCACCCAAAGCCACTAGTTTCCAACCTTGCTTAATCTCCCATTCCTGACAATCCTCCGAGGCGCCTGAAATGAAGAGACCTGTTAATGTAAAAACGTCATTAGAGTGCTACCAATAGATAGTTTTTCTGCACGTCTATATCACTCCATTATAATTTTTTTTTTAATAATTTATTTATTGTTATTTACAACTGTATACATATATACACATCAAGTAAATTTGCTGTAAGTGATATTATGACATGAT
>NW_027116656.1:5764-6232 GCF_000696795.3 Halyomorpha halys | reverse complement strand
TATGTACTATTTTTACATACATTATATATAATATTATTTTTCAGGCCACTTTGGATCCATTACTTTAAGTAGATAAATTTGTTAAATAAATTCCAAAATCACTATCCTATCTTTAATTACATTTATTGTCCCATTCATTTTATCACTTACAACCTTAAATAATGTACTACTGAATTTCTGTTAAATATATTGTTTTATCTAGAATGGTATAAAAATGTTAAAACTATTTATTGTTAGTAGAGGTAATTACTACCTACTGCTATGGCAACCTCTTTGGATTATAGATAAGAGTGTCTGTTTAATTTACCTATTAGAGTTTGTGTGTAATAATAGTAACTAACTAGTACCAATATTAATTAAAAACAATAGTAACTTTTAATCACAGCTTTACCTACCATTATTATTTATTACTCTTGTTTTTTTATCTAGAGCCCTTTAGGTTAGTTTTATTTGTTGAAATCTTTGCTT
>NW_027116656.1:5110-5714 GCF_000696795.3 Halyomorpha halys | reverse complement strand
TTGTTATTTACAACTGTATACATATATACACATCAAGTAAATTTGCTGTAAGTGATATTATGACATGATACAAACATGTGGAGAATCTACCCATCTACCCATCTTCTTTTCAAACGCCTAGGAGGATTATTAGGTAATGAAGGAGAAGCCAGGTTAGAAGCGAGGTGGTTTGGAAGTTTATTATGGAAGGATTGGTATCTGGTTCTGGCTAAATCGGTAACATATAGGACATTGAGGTCCTGATGGATGACTTCATTTGTGACAAAGTAAGGAGTATTAAGGATTTTACGAAGGGTTTTGGACTGTAAGGATTCGATTCGAGAGGAATTCGATGGTTTAGTGGAGCCCCATAGCTCAACTCCTTATGTCCAGATAGGCCTATAACAGTCATGTAGATCAGTCTTTTGTAGTGGATTGGAAGTTTGGACCGTTTGTCTAGTAAATGTTGTAATAGTCGGAATCGACGAGCAGTGTCCTGTCTTTTCAGTCTTGTATGAGGATTCCATCCATTATAAACTAAAATGAAATTTACAGGATGTATGTATATAAATGTACTGTTGTAAATTTCAATAAAGATAATATTTTATGGTATAACTGTAATTTA
>NW_027116656.1:0-355 GCF_000696795.3 Halyomorpha halys | reverse complement strand
CTAAAGTACAAGTTACTATTGTACAAGTCAGTGTAATTGTATTAAGTTAAATCTACAAGACTAATAGTATTAGTTTGTACTTTACTATGAAACAGGGCCCAGCAGTGATAGAAGTTCTAAATACTAGATTTAGACTAATAAATTGTAGGAGACTACTCATTAAAAATAGTTATAAATATGGTAAAGAGGTAAGTGTAAACGGAAGAACATATAGGTGAAGTAAAGATGGCATAGGTGAGGTACAGTAGTATGTAAAATGTAGATATTAAGAAAAATAAATAATAAAGTGGGGTGAAACGTTGGTTAACAATAGTTTTCTTTTACTATTTTATGATATGATTTTATGATACCTTTA
>NW_027116655.1:14719-19719 GCF_000696795.3 Halyomorpha halys | reverse complement strand
TCTTTTGTAATGTTCTGGAAGTTTAGACCGTTTGTCTAGTAAGTGCTGTAATAGTCGAAATCGACGTGCAGTTTCCTGTCTTTTCAGTCTGGTGTGAGGATTCCAGGTTAATCGCTTGTCCAAAAGTAGTCAATTAATATTAAAAATTACAAAATTCACTAAAAATCAAATACGATAATATAGACATGAACTGTTTTAATTGTGATCATGCTCAACTAAATTTAATAATTTTCGAACAAACATATTTAAAGATAATTCTTGTACAGTTCTGAAGCTGAAAATAATTATGAACTGTCCTGAAGTATGAATTATGAACATGTCTGACTTACTGTCATGAAGAAGTCGTCTCAAACTGCAGCGAAATTCAATCCAAATACTGACAACTATGAATTTTATGACATTTATAAAAATTTTATTTGATGTTTAAATTTGTTTATAATTTATCTCTTAAATTTTAAGTTATTTTTGTTTAAAAAATTAAGTTATATGTTTTTTCTATACTAAAATATTAGAAACGTGATGACCATGCAGGTTGGGGCGTAGGTCCCATACCCCTCGGTTCGTAACGTTGTGGGTTTGATTCCCACCTGGGGCAGTTAATATTTATTTTTCGGTGGTCCCACAAAAAGAATCTTGATTTCCCACCTTGGTTAGTACACCAGGGGTTGGCAAAAAGGACCATAAGGCCCATTTCCCGGACTTCTTCCCCCCTCCAAATATATGTACCAATAATAATATTAAAATATTTCTCAATGAATAAATAATAAATCTAAATCATTTTCTTGCAATTTTATTCCATCATTTCATGTATTAATTATTAAATAATCAAAAAGTTGTTGTTTAATTCATTTATGATATCAATGTTACCATAGTAATCTTCTGTTTTTTATCACGTGAATATCAATTGAGAAGTGGAAGCCTTGATTTTCTTACTCCCATCCCACGATCCTCCACTGCCTATCTTTTCTTTCTTCGGGCCACTTCGTACCCTTTTTTTCCTCTTTCCATATTGGTGAGATTTGTTAATGTTTATCTCTCTACCTTATTAGATCTCTCATAGTAACCTTTAATATAACGACAAATAAATTAAAAACATGATATAAATTAGCAACCTAATGATAATGTAATTATAGTTATCTAAACAGAAAAATTACGTTATATATTTATACATATACATATATGTTTGTGTGTGTTTGAATAAAGTAATATAGAATTGTGTTATAGAGTTATATATATACCGAACACGGTTCAATCACGACAGCTCTATAATGACACTACAATACAGATGGCAGCAGTGTAATATGACACCTTACTGGCAGTTCCTGTTAGCTCAACCGTTACATTTATTGTATATATAGGCTGAGGATAATACGATGTTCCCACAGTATGTCCGACAGGAGAGTGGGAGGAGTCTTCCCTATAATTGGAGTACCCGAGAACCTATAAAGGGTCACTACCACGGCTCCTACAGACCAAGGCACCATCTCCATACTGATAGGCTTCCATGAATATGGTAATGTTGATGTGAGCTGTGCTACTGTCCTAACCTCAGTTATGGACTTCAATAGAATTCGGCGGCCTGACCCAATTATGGTAATCAACCTATGGTTTAATTCCCATTTTATTTTCATTTTGATAATAATAAAAAATTAACAATGATAGTCATGCTGTGTTTATAGTCCACAATGTTTCGCTGCATGCAGATATAGTTATTTTAAAAGCACTATTTAAAAATTAAAATATTAACTTTCCTCAAAATTCATCTCAAACTTAGGTATCTATATTTTATCTTAGTTATTCATAGTACCTTTGAGTAAAGTAACAGTTAAATGAATTTTTGTAGTAATGAGAAAATGGTAAAAATTGGTTCCAGATATATGATTTTTGATTATTCATGAGTAATGAATAAACTGCTTTAATTTATTGTAACTTTATTAATAAAAAAAAAGTAAATTACAACTTTAAAATACAATTAAAAAATTAAATCTGTACCCACTAAATCCCATGAAGGTTTAGGGAGTACTGTTACTGGACAACGGTTCTACAAGGGTCTGATATGGTCAGAATCAATTATCAGGCTAGGTGGACCCCGAACCCACAGGGCTGACTCAATGGCTACAGTGAAACAGATAATAATTATCTGTCCAGCCGTATTCGTATCTGGGTCCCTTGAGTTTCTAGTCCACTCCCTTATCAATGAGCTACTCACTCCCAAACGACAATATTATAAGATGTAATACATTTAATAATATTTTATTTGCTTATAAATAATAAATAATATTTAAATATTTATGGACATTACATAAAATTTTAAAATATTATAAGGTGTAATAAATTTTATGATTTTACAAAATTATTCAAAAAATATGTTAATAATTACATATTTCTCTGAAATGACATGAAGGCCAAAAAAAAGTAAGTAATACTGGCAAAATACAGCATAGGCAGTGAATATTCTAAAGCTGTTTTATTATTAAATTTATTGTTCACCTTGTTGTTATTCATTATAGTAAATTTATTATTCACCTAATTTAAATATTTTTTTACTATGTTTACTTTACAAATTATTTTCGTTATTGTGGTATATCTGCCGTCCCCACTCCTCCCAATAACAACGGTCACTTTGTTTTTTGACTGCCGTCAAAACAGGTATGCATTCTGTCTCATCATTTGATTTGTATTTTTTTTCTTTCTTTTTTCATCTCTCTATTTGTACTTTTTTAAATATTTCTTCTCTTATCTATATGTTACTATTACCCTTTTAATTTACTATGTATAACCTTAAATTTTTCTTATTATATCTTTCGTTTTTACATTTTATATCCCTGTTATTTTACACTTATGTTTTTTTTGTTATTTTTTTCCTTTTTGTAACTATAGTGTTTTTAGCCCTGATGAAGCCCTGCAATGTGGGGCGAAACGTTGGCTCAATAAAATAGTATAATTCTACTATTTGAGTTTTTTTTTTTTACCGCACCCGGACAATATTCCATTCATCTATACAAACGGTCAATCAATAATCTTCCAGTTGTTACAACTGGTAAAGCTGTTTATGTTGGAGCAACGTTGAAAAACATCTAACAACTAGGATAGCTCTACGAATAGGTTCATATAAAAATAGATAAAAACAAACTCAAAAAGATAACGTAAACAAAAGTAGAACTACACAAGGCTGACACAGAAAAATTTATATCATAAACGTAACTTTAAAAAACCTAAAATTTATATCGTATTCGTAGCTTTTAAAACCCACACTTTATACCATAAATGTAAATTTTAAAAACCTAAAATTTATATCATAAATGTCAATTTAAAAAAAACAAACTTTATACCATAAATATATTTTTTTTTTATTAGAGAAAGGAATTTATTCATTCATGCTGCCCAAATACATCGGGTTGCTACATTACACAGCATAGTGATCAATCCGTGATCGGACATATATAAATTACATATTTTTATATGATACAATATAATAGAAAGATAACTTTTTTTCCATAGTATTCTTTTACAATTAATACCGGTCTACAAGCTAAATACAAGCTTTTCAATTTATTCCTTTTTTTCGTTCCCCTCCATTTTACAACCTTTATTTCATTTTATCAACAAATTCCCCTATATAACAAATATTAGAATATTAAAAATAATAAAGTAGTAAATAACTAAAACAACAAATAAGATATGCGATGCATGCATGCCATCCCTCCTCTGGATAACTCTTATTTAAAATAATACTTAATTAAAATATAACTGGATAATTTTATTTAAAAAACCCAAAATTTTATTTAATAAAAAACATTCCAAAATAGACACAGAAATTGTAATTTAAATTAGATACACAGGTATAATAAATAAACTGAAAATATAACAAAATAAATATTGCAATCCAAAATTTACAAGAACCAATCAAGAAACATTAAATGAAAATGGTAAAACTTAATATGTAAAATATTAACAGAGAAAACACATTTAAATGTATGTGCAGGTGTCGTAGTACACATGTTCAACCACCCTACCCTCCCCTCAAATTTCTGAATTTTTTGGAATCGCGAATTGATTTTTGCTAGGCCATAATAGTTTCATGTGGTGCATCTTTTGAAGCGATTATTAACTTTCTAATCAAACCCAGTTTCTCTCCACCTGAATATCCAAAGTTAGTTGATTAATTCTATTCTTCAAATATTCAGATAAGAAAACAATTATAAGAAGAAATCATATCGAGCACTTTTTTGATCCGAAAGTCCAAACATGTAACATATATATACAGCTATATTGGGAGCGGGTAACACATTGTTAAGGGTTTGTATATCTATAATTATCATAAAAAAAGTTTTAAATTATATGTCTAATGTATTTTCCAGAATGTTTTTTTCTCATTATTAGGAACTTATAAATGATAATAATCCATAAAATGAAGGATGTGTACTTACTATTAAAAGACATAAAGGGAATGGTTAATTCCCATTATGTTTATCAGTATACTTTTATATCACCCAATGGCAATAAAAGAAGAGCACTAGAATATATTACTTCAACTATGCAATAAATTTAAAAGCTGTCACTGACGTCTATGGCCTCTAAATCGATAAACCTTTTACGACCTAATGTTTAATTTTACTGCAGATTCGGAGTGAAACGACACCGTTTTATGCCTCGGGGAATGAAAACAATCTAATATTCAACTGCTTATTTGATATTCTGAATTTTGTTATTTTTTATATTTGGTAAATCGTGATAAAAATATTTATTAACAATTCAATGCACATCCAATATATATATTATATCCAATATAGCTGATACGGTAACAAAACAAATGTTTTATTATGTTACTTTATTAACTATAGAGTTCGTTTATGCTTTTATATATATATAAAAACTTTTTTAGTTATCACTGCGAAATATTTTATACCATTCGTACTGAAACTTACCCTATTCCTTCTAAGATTGGGATTCAATAAGAGAGAGAGAGAGAGAGAGAGAGAGAGAGAGAGAGAGAGAGA
>NW_027116655.1:5960-14629 GCF_000696795.3 Halyomorpha halys | reverse complement strand
ATCTCACACAGCATACTTATCAATCCGTAATCGGACATATTTACATTACACATACATGGTATAATCATTAAAAAAAGAGATACAATAATAGGATATAATAAACAATTTTTTTCACCCCTACAGTTTCCTTTTACAATCCATTTCGGTCTGTACAACAAATACAAATGTTTCATTCATTCTTATTTTTCTTTCTCATTGCTGCTCCTCCAATTCCACCCTTTCACAATTATTAAATTCACCCGATCAACAAATTCGCTCTTCGGAATTCACCCTCCTAGATCCTCTTCAGTGACCCTAAACAAATTCAATATTAGACGGTAATGTGAGATCAGACCATCATTCATAGTCACAGCAGTAGATCAGTTTACCAAAAACAAACAAATTGATAGATTTTACGAGAATAAGACTAACACATAGATTAAAAGGAAAACCGGTTACAGGAAACATTTGAATAGATAAATAAGTTTAAAAAAAAAAATAAATAAATCAGAGTTTTGAAAAAGTTGGTTTATGTGTACCATCGAATAAAATATAATTTACTTACAGAAAAATGTAGCTCTGTCGAGGTGCAGGAGATAGAATAAAAATTCAGTGCGATTCAGAGCAAAAAGTGATTAGTACAAGAGACCAAGAGGAGAAAAAAAGCAGTTATCTCACCCCAAATTTTTATTACTTTAATGAAAATTATGTATAATTACTAGTCAAAATTGATGAGTCTGCCAAGTATAGGTAGGGGGAATACAAAATGGCGGCTGTTTCAAAACCTTAAAAAAAAATATTATTTTTCCATTCGGAGCTCTATATCTTAAATACTACCAACAACGCTTGAAAATATAAAAGAACATTATTTAAAGAAGAGCAAATTATCTGAAATATTAAATCTAATAGAGCTATTTATGCCCAATAGTTTATGAGATATAAAAGCAACATTTCATACAAATGTACTGAAATATAAGTAGTTAGTTAATTTATTATGAGAAATCTATATCTCAGGAACTATGTGACGAACATATGTCTACTAGTACTCAAATAATACTAGTTTAATGAGCTATAATGTAGTTTATGACGATTATTTTCGTAGGTGTGGTAGTTTTCATGATATTTGCTAAAATAAATTGATTTATAGTTGTTCGGACAATACGTTGGATTTTTGAAAAACTTTATTTCAGAAACCATAGGACGTACAGATGTCTGTCAGCACTCAAATTAAAGCTAGTTAAATTTACTATAAAATAGTTAATAATGTTCATCTTTGAAGGAGTAGTAGTTTTTATGATATTTGACAAAATATACACATAAACTGTTAATTTCTTGTTGTTCGTATAAAATGTTGGATTTTTGAAAAAAGTATATCTATGGACCCATAAGATGCACAAATGTCTGTCAACACTCAAAATAAAGGAAATTTAACTTATCACAAAATAGTTTATGATGCTTATCTTCGTAGAGGTAGTAGTTTTTATGATATTCACATATGAATATAAATTTGGCAAATGAAAATTTGTCCCAACAACTATACATCAATTCATTTAAACAAATTTCATGTAAAATAATACTTCTACGAAAAAAACGTCATAAACTACTTCATAGCTCATTAAACTAGCTTTAATTTGAGCGTTAATAGACATCTGTACATAAAATGGTTTTTGAGATATAAATTCACAAACTACTGATCTTTATGTTCGTCCAATACAACATTTTTATGAAATGTTAAAAAGCTATATCTGGAGAACTATTGAACGTAAATAATTCTATTAGGGGTTACATTTTAGAAAATTTACTCTACTTTAAATGATGCTCTCTTAGGTTTCTGGTGTTGTTGATATTTTTAATGATACAGATCTCCGAATAAAATATTAATTATTTTTAACGTTTTGAAACAGCAACCATTTTTTATTCCCCTACCTATAGTTGACAAACTCATCAATTTTGACTAGTAATTATACATAGTTTTCATTAAAGTAATCAAAAATAGGGGTGAAATAACTGCCTTTTTTCTCCTCTTGGGCTCATGTACTAATAGTTTTTTCAAGAATCAATAAATTGAAGTACAAATAAAATGGATAAAGGCTCACAATACAATTTGCAGAACAAATGTAAATGACAGTCATAATTTGAGCTGCGAGTAGTATAAAAATGTATATATTGAATTATAACTAAAGAATGCATAAATAAGCTATTAAATTTTGTTTAATAATATTTTATCTACAATTATAAATATCAAATTTAATTTAAGTAATTTTGTAATTATATTATTTTTATTGTAAAAACAATGAGTGTATAATACAGTATACGATACAATAACAATGAGCGTATAGTATAGTGTACAATATAATATCAATGAGTATATAATACAGTATACTATATAATATCAATGAGCGTATAGTACCGTATAATATCAATGAGCGTATAATCTATAAGTAATTTACGCCGTTTTTCCATTTTAGATGCTTTAAAATATTGCTCGATTTAACTATCTTAAAGTTTCCTCTTCCCGTTTTAGGCTAATATTTCAACAGTGATATAATACCGTCGCTCCCCGGGGGTCTTAGCGGAGTGGTTCCGGCGGGGAAGGATTGCCTTTATTTGTGTTATGATCTATTCTTGTGACATTGTGACATGTCGTACATTGACCAACCTACTCGCTATAATTGTCTGTTTGAAAAGTCAGATACGTTATTATACACTTAACAATATCAATTAGTGTATAATACAGTATACGATATAATAACAATGAATATATAATAGTACAGTATAATACCAATTTAGCATAATCAGTAAATGTGGATCTTAAAAACTGAGAAAATTGCAGTAAAGTAACTTTTTTTGCTTATAAATGGGGATAAGCTTTATATATTTGCAAGAACCGAAAAAATATTGATCTCAGAATTAAAAATGTTTACATGTGTCTTATGTTTACAACATCAAGAAACATATTAGGTACCTACATAATCGATAAATCGAATCATTAATCAGATTTTTTATTAAATTTTCAAAGTATGGATTGGTACCTAGTTAGTGAAGTAGTCATGTTTACGAATGTAAATTGTAAGTAAAGTCGAAAAAAAAAATGTCTTGAATAAAACTATTTGTCACCCGATAAGAATCGGTCATCATAAACTGAGTATCCTCGTTTGGTTAAAGAAACTGAATGTTAATGAAGCTTCAATTTAGAAAAAAAAATCTTTGCTATTGGGAATTAAATTATAAATTATTTTATCAATTAAAGGTTTTCAATTTTCCTTTGCATCGTTTACATGCAAATCGCAAAAAATAGTTAAATATCGCTACCAGTTTTTGTAGGTTTACACTTTCAGGACACGCCTGATAAAACATTGCGTAATATAAATTCGTCTGAAAATGGGATTCACTATCAGAATCCCTAAAAATTTTATTTCGTTGGAAATTCCAACATTAGGACCACTAGAAAAGAAAAGGTTCAAAAAAATAATCTCGCAAAATTAGAACACATGTAACTTTTATGATCAAATGAAAATCAAATATAAATTTCGAAAGGACTACATCTCGACAAACGCCTGACATGGAATCCTCATACATGACTAAAAAGACAAGAAACTGCTGGTAGATTCCGACTATTGCAACATTTACTAGACAAACGGTCTAAATTGCCAATCCATTACAAAAGACTGATCTACATGACTATTATAAGGCCTATCTGGACATACGGAGTTGAGCTTTGGGGCTCCACTAAACCATCGAATTCCTCCCGAATCCAATCCTTACAATCCAAAATCCTTCGTAAAATCCTTAATGCTCCTTACTTTGTCACAAATCAAGTCATCCATCAGGACCTCAATATTCCATATGTTGCCGATTTGGCCGGAGCCAGAAACCGTTCCAGAAACCGGGTTCACCAAAGCTCATAAAGTTTGTTAGTTTGTTTTTGTTTATTGGCGCCAAACTTCATTGGTCATCAACGCCATATATATTTTATTTAATTTTGCTTCTATTTGTTTAATTTTATTTATTTTTTAAATTATTTATTATTTTATTTATTTATTTTTTCTTTTGTTCAATGTTATATTTCTGTCAGTAAATGTTTTAATTTTAAAAACTGAAACACTAATTCTATTGTTTTATCATCATCTCCGAGGGTTTTTGAAATATCTGGGTTTAGTCCTAAGGTATTGAGGTGTGGTGTGAAATATGGGCATTGTTTGAAAATATAGCTTATTGTCAAATTGTTGTTGCTATATTGGCAGTTCGGAGGCGTTTCTTTTGAAATAAGATAGGAGTGGGTGAGCCTCGTGTGACCTATTCTCAGCCTGGCCAGTACAACCTTCTCTCTACGGCATTTGCGACTAGAGGTACCACAGAAAGTGGATAACAATTATTGGAGAAAAATCTGGCAGGTCTAGCGTAATACTGACCAGATCACCTCCTTGCATTACGTAGTTCTAGTAACAGTACTTCCTTACCAAGTAATAAACCCCCGGATCCTCTTTGGATTGTTGTAGTTGATTATATAATTATTGGTTTGTATGCTGATTACAATTATATATGAAATGTTCTAATTTCACTGATAATACACTAATAATTAAATATTTGGTTTTATCTAGTATTTTTTAATAATTTTATTTTAACTATTATCTTACAATTTTATTGCTAATACACTTCACCAATTCAAAACTAAAACGGTTAATTCGACCAATTTTATGAAAGTTTTTTTTTGGATAATATGGTTGCTCATTAAACCATAACTAAAACAAAACTTAGGAGCTAATTTATAATTTTTATGTATCATCATTTCGTAGTTTTAATTAGTGATGTCAAATGTGTAGTTACGCATTTCTTGCATTGCGAACAGATTAGAAGACTTTTTAGAATTGTAAAATATTCTCAAGGTGCAGGGAGGCGTTCGGATTACTGAATAGTTTGTATTACAGAAACTATAAGGAAAAATAGTGTAAACAAATTCAACAATATAAATGTATATAACTATGTTTATATTTTTTTTTAAATAGAGAAAATTTGATTATTTAAAAAAGTGATTATTTAATTTATTAAAACATTAAGATTGTTCATTTATAAGTGAAAAACAGTAAAAATAAAAATTAAAAATACTCTTTGTATGGGTTTATTTAAAACATAATGAAAAAAAAAAATGAGTTCACCAACAAAATTTGTATTATACACATTACTGCTATATATAAAACTAGTATTACAGGATCAAATGATTTATATAATAGTTGTGATGTGTTCCTAATTCCAAAAAAAATATTATGAAGACTTCCATAGGAATTGATTAGCCGATATCGCCACTGTAAGACTTTTCACTTTCGATTTTAAAATTGATAACCATAACTTGCCTATAGACTGTGAAGTTAAAAATGTCCTTTTCACATGCACATTTTATTTGAATACTAAAATGTTACTGCCTGGTGAATTTTTTCATAAAACATATTACGCCAGTTCGGATTACTGGAGTGTTGGGAGTGCCGATGGTTGGATTTGTGGAGTGTTAGGAGTGCCAAAGTTTGGATTATCGAGATTATACTGTAATTTGGGTTTGCACTGAGAATTAATGCTTCTTGGCAACAAAATTGGCTTTAGATGATTCCAGAGAGCTTTGTTAGTGGAAGGATCAGTGTCTTAAATGCCTCGCTTTTAAGAGACAATCTCTTTATTCTTACTTACAATTTGAATAATGCAGTATCTTAAAAAAATAAAAGAATATTTATTCATGACTGCTATTATTGTCAAATGCCTTTAATATTTAAACAATTTAAAGCACCTAGTACAAAAAGAAAAAAAAAAATTGGTATGCAACGGGTTGTTATGTTTAACAACAATATGTTTTACTACCTCTCTCCAGTAGCTTTTAAGTACCTTTAAAATTCAGTGTCAAGTTATTATTTATTTTATGATTTTTATTGTATTAATGATGTTTACTCGTTGATGACTTCCCCTGATATCTATCGAAGATTAAAACATCACCGTTGATACTAATATAATCTTTAAGATAGGAAGATAAGCAATTATTCCTTTGAAACTATCTTCTTAGATCCAGGTCCTGATTATTGCTAAGGTCATTGTAGTACTAAACTGTTGCAACAAAGGAAATGTCCAAGATAAATGTTACAACAGATCTATTTGCGCAATAATGAATCCTCTAGCGATGATAAATTCACGACCAACTTCCTGGACGGTTCAGTCAGCTATAGAGTACAGGATGCGTGGGTCCTTCGTACTCTTAGTCTTAGGTTCTATAGCGATGTGTCGCGGCGCGGAGTACCTCCTCGAGATGAGTGAACCGAAGAAGATCGACGTGGTGCAGCATGTCGGATATCCCATGAGGGTACCGGAAGGTGGCCTGACAGTGGTACGATGGAAGCCGACGTTAGAGGATGGCAAAGAGTTCGACCAAGAGAGTTTGCAGCACATCTATCCGATCATCAGGAGGACTGGGATTTCCAAGGAGCATTTTTAAAGGAACTGGAGCACAGGACTGAAGTACTATAAAATAGGAAAAACCAGAATTTTATAGAAACGATGAAGTAAGATGTGATGATGTGTTTATTGGAATTTTATTCTTGGACCAACAACCTTAATGTTTAGTTTATGTTTGAACTTTCTATACAGCAAGAATAACATTTCTAAATTTCATATTCAAAATCTGCATCAATGAACCCGTTGCATACCAATTTTTTTTCTTTTTGTACTCGGTGCTTTAAATTGTTTAAATATTAAAGGCATTTGACAATAATAGCAGTCATGAATAAATATTCTTTTATTTTTTTAAGATACTGCATTATTCAAATTGTAAGTAAGAATAAAGAGATTGTCTCTTAAAAGCGAGGCATTTAAGACACTGATCCTTCCACTAACAAAGCTCTCTGGAATCATCTAAAGCCAATTTTGTTGCCAAGAAGCATTAATTCTCAGTGCAAACCCAAATTACAGTATAATCTCGATAATCCAAACTTTGGCACTCCGAACACTCCAGTAATCCGAACTGGCATAAACATTTTTTTTTTATGAAAAAACTCATCAGACAGTAACATTTTAGTTTTCAAATAAAAGTGTGCATGTGAAAAGGACATTTTTTAACTTCCCAGTCTATAGGCAAGTTATGGTTATCAATTTTAAAATCGAAAGTGAAAAGTCTTACAGTGGCGATATCGGCTAATCAAATTTCTATGGAAGTCTTCATAATATTTTTTTTGGAATTAGGAACACATCACAACTATTATATAAATCATTTGATCCTGTAATACTAGTTTTATATATAGCAGTAATGTGTATAATACAAATTTTGTTGGTGAATTCATTTTTTTTTTCATTATGTTTTAAATAAATCCATACAAAGAGTATTTTTAATTTTTATTTTTACTGTTTTCCACTTATAAATGAACAATCTTAATATTTTAATAACTTAAATAATCACTAATTTAAATAATCAAATTTTTAATATTTAAAAAAAATATAAACATAGTTATATACATTGATATTGTTGAATTTGTTTACACTATTTTTCCTTATAGATTCTGTCGTCCAAACTATTCAGTAATCCGAACGCCTCCCTGCACCTTGAGAATATTTTACATTTCTGAAAAGTCTTCTAATCTGTTCGCAATGCAAGAAATGCATAACTACACATTTGACATCATTAATTAAAACTATGAGATGATGATACATCAAAATTATAAATTAGCCCTAAGTTTTGTTTTAGTTATGGTTTAATGAGCATCCATTATCCAAAAAAAACTTTCATAAAATTGGTCGAATTAGCCGTTTTAGTTTTGAATTAGTGAATTGTATTAGCAATAAAATAGTAAGATAATAGTTAAAATAAAAGTATTAAAAAAATACTAGATAAAACCAAATATTTAATTATTAGTGTATTATCAGTGAAATTAGAACATTTCATATAAAATTGTAGTCAACATACAAACCAATAAATATATAATCAACTACAACAATCCAAAGAGGATCCGGGGGTTAATTACTTTGTAAGGAAGTGCTGTTACTAGAACTACGTAATGCAAGGAGGTGATCTGGTCAGTATTACGCTAGACCTGCCAGATTTTTCTCCAAAAAATGTTATCCACTTTCTGTGGTACCTCCAGTCGCAAATGCCGTAGAGAGAAGGTTGTACTGGCCAGGCTGAGAATAGTTCACTCGAGGCTCACCCACTCCTATCTTATTTCAGAAGAAACACCTCCGAACTGCCTGTATAGCAACAAAAATTTGACAATAAGCCATATTTTCCAACAATGTCCGTATTTCACACCACACCTCAATAAGGACTAAACCCGGATATTTCAAAAACCCTCGGAGACGATGATAAAACAATAGAATTATTGTTTCAGTTTTTAAAATTAAAACATTTGCTGACAGAAATATAATATTGAACGAAAAAAAAAATAAATAAAATAATAAATACTTTAAAAAATAAATAAAATTAAACAAATATAAGCAAAATTAAATAAAATATAAATGGCGTTGATGACCAATGAAGTTTGGCGCCACTAAACAAAAACAAACTAACAAACTTTATGAGCTTTGGTGGACCCCTGAGGACTGCCGACTATAGTTGGTGGGTTCACTCGTGTCAATGACAGAATAAGTATTTGTCTTCCACAGCCTGAGCCTTGGAGTAGTAGAGCAGTACATTACTTATGGACCACCCCACTTCCTAAAATATA
>NW_027116655.1:4870-5385 GCF_000696795.3 Halyomorpha halys | reverse complement strand
AAATGTTGCAATAGTCGGAATCTACGAGCAGTTTCTTGTCTTTTTAGTCTTGTATGAGGATTCCATGTCAGTCGTTTGTCGAGATGTAGTCCTTTCGAAATTTAGATTTGATTTTCATTACATGTGTTCTATTTTTGCGAGAGTATTTTTTTGAACCTTTTCTTTCCTAGTGGTCCTAATGGTGGCATTTCCAACGAAATTAAATTTTTAGGGATTCTGATAGTAAATCCGATTTTCAGACGAATTTATTTTACGCAATGTTTTATCAGGCGCGTCCTGAAAGTGTAAACCAACAAAAACTGGTAGCGATATTTAACTATTTTTTACGATTTGCATGTAAACGATGCAAAGGAAAATTGAAAACCTTTAATTGATAAAATAATTTATAATTTAATTCCCAATAGCAAAGATTTTTTTTTCCTAAATTGAAGCTTCATTAACATTCAGTTTCTTTAACCAAACGAGGATACTCAGTTTATGATGACCGATTCTTATCGGGTGACAAATAGTTTTAT
>NW_027116655.1:0-4820 GCF_000696795.3 Halyomorpha halys | reverse complement strand
TTTTTCTAAATGGAAGCTTCATTATCATTGAGTTTCTTTAACCAAACGAGGATACTCAGTTTATGATGACCGATTCTTATCGGATGACAAATGGTTTTGTTCAAGACATTTTTTTTCGATTTTACTTACAATTTACATTCGTAAACATGACTACTTCACTAACTAGGTACCAATCCATACTTTGAAAATTTAATAAAAAATCGAATTAATGATTCGATTTATTGATTATGTAGGTATCTAATATGTTTCTTGATGTTGTAAACGTAACACACATGTAACCATTTTTAATTCTGAGATCAATATTTTTTCGGTTCTTGCAAATATACAAAGCTTATCCCCATTTATTAGCAAAAAAAGTTACTTTACTGAAATTTTCTCATTTTTTAAGATCCATATTTATTCATTATAATAAATTGGTATTATACTTTACTATTATATATACTGTATTATACACTAATTGGTATTGGTAAGCGTATAATAGCTTATCTGAATTTGCAAACAGACAATTATAGCGAGTAGGTTGGTCAATGTACGACAAGTCAGAATCTCACAAGAGGAGATCATAACACAGAAAAGGCAATCCTTCCATGCCGGAACCACTCCGCTAAGACCCCGGGGAGGGAGGGGCCTAAATATATATATATATTTATAGGAAGTCGGAGTATACATAACTTCAATTCTAAAAGTTTAGAAATTTTTTTTTAATAATTTATTTATTGATATTTACAACTGTATACACATATATACAACAGTAAATTTGCTGTAGGTGACATAGTGACATGATAAAAACATGTGGAGAATCTACCCACTGATAGAACGCCAATAACATTTCTAGAGAAGAAGATCAAGAACATTGAGCTCATGATGGATGACTCTAATTGCGATAAAGTAAGTAGCTTTGAGGATTTTGGATTGTAAGGATAGGATGCGAGAGGAATTCGAAGGTTTAGTGGTGCCCCAAAGCTCAACTCCGTAAGTCCTGACAGACCTCATCATAGTCATATAAATATATTTCTTATAATTAGTTTAGGCCGTTTCTCTAGTAAGGTTGTATTAGTCAGATTCGACGAGCAGCTTCAGTGTGAGAAGATGGTAAACCAAAAAATGAAAAGTGTAAATCAAGTTTTACAGTACTGTGGATGTACGTGACATCAAAATGTATATGATTTTGCATAAGATTTGAAGATTTTTTTTTTATATTATGAATTTATGACTAACCTAAAGGAGTTAAAAAATCTGATATTTATATATCCGTTTTCTTTTAGCATCACTGAAGAAAACGTTAAACGTGTTTTAACATCTACGTATTATTTTTTTTTAAAGTTGAATTTATGCACCATTTTATAAAATCGATCCTGAAAATGTAAAAAAAAATAGCTGGTATTGTTTATCATTATCATAATAGAAGAAAAGTATTACAAAAAATATATAAGTCATAGTCGAAATTTGTATTGGAACAAACATTTCATCTTTTATCTAAAGATGCCCAACAATAGACCATTTCTTCAAATAATATTAATTATTTTTAAATTAAGTAAAAATTCTACGCATAACTGAAATGTAGGAGCGGATAGCTCAGTGGTAAGGCACTGTTGATGTAACTAGTTCGGATCCTTGAAGGTCCGAATCCGGCAGATAATTATTTTCTGTTTTCCTGTAGCCATGATTCAGGCATGTGAGTTCTAGAGCCTCCGGGGTCCACCCGGCCTAACGAAGTGGGTATTCTTAATTGGGTAAAAATCTGGCATTCAAACGGGATACTGAACAAATCACCTCCTCTCACAACCGCTGGTCTAGTAACAGTTCTTTATTAGAAAGTACTCCATCCCCTGATCCCTCTAGCTTGTGACGGCATAGATTTAATTAATATAAGTTAAATTAACTTTTTCATCAAAATTATATCACCCCGAATGTTGGGTGAAAAAGTTACTATACTTATACCGTTAAGAAAACTCATGTAAGTTAAAATTTATTTATTTTTGACCGTAGATGACTCAGACAAAATCCGTTCAACAAGGAGTTGGCGGACACGAAGAAGGTAACATGTTAAGGAGAGGTCGAATCCTTCCCAGGACTTCCTATTTCAAGAAGAAGTCCTGGAAGAGCTTCATCAAGTCCTTCTTGAGTGACTTCCTCACCCACACCACGCTCCATGGTCTCAACTACTTAGTCCTCCCGGATTTCTCTAAATTCGAGAGGTATTGCAAACAAAAATAGATAATAAGAATATCTTTTGAGTTAACGACAATCTTCTAGCTTAAATTTTTATTTGTTTTATGCAATATAATATATCTAACTCTACATAATACAATAAAATATCTCGTGCCGCCTCACATGAACTTCCATACTGCTTTGGACGCAAAGTAAGATACAATATTAGTTTCCTGTATCTTGGCAAATATTGTCCCAATCAAGAAGTTGGTTGTAGCGAGGAAGGAAGAGAAGCGGACCAAGTTTAGCCTGCTGAACGCTTTTGTTTAGAAAAAGATATTTTTAGGTTTGATTTAATTTTTTATTCAAACTTCATTATCTTCCAATGGAGTATCTTTCCGGGAAATTTATACAGATATCCAAAAATGTCGAGGCAATGGATGTCCGAATGCCTTGAAACGCTTAAATAAGAATTTACATATAAATCAAAAATTTGGAATTTTTGGGAGGAATTGTGTTTTACAAAGAAAAAACAAATATTTAAAAAAAAAAAAATGTTAAAATTATATACTGTAAAATTTTTTCACACCACACGCGCATTAGCAAGAACCATAGGACATGGGTCTAATATTTTTCAACCTACAATCATCAAAAAAAGTTTCATTGAAATTTATGATTCCACGTCCGTATCTCTCGTATGCTGAACTGTCGTGTATCCCTTAAGGTAAATTGTCTTATCAGAAAATTACAATTTTTCTATTTTTTTCTGTTTGTTTTGTTTTTTTAGAAATGTGAAGGTTGTACCTGGTCATAAAGAAGTTTATCATAAAAGGATTATTATCATTCCTGGCCGAATCGGCAACACAAGAGAGAAATACTTTATTCATCTATGCTGGCCAAATACATCAGGCTGCTACATACACAGCATACTAATCAATCCGTAATCGGACATATATAAATTACATATCATTACATGGTATAAAAAAATAAAAATAAAACAGTTTTTTTCCCTACAGTTTCCTTTTATAATTAATTTCAGTCTATACACCAAATACAAATATTTCAATTCATTCCTTTCCCCTTTCTGTTCCTTCAATTTCACAATTTTTAATTCACCCGATCAACAAATTCGCTCTCCCGAATTCACCCTTCTAGATCCTCTCCAGTGACCCGCTAAACAAATTCACTATTAGGCGGCAATATGACATCAGACCATTAATAATAGTCACAGCAGTAGATCAGTTTACCAAAAAATAAACAAATAAATACATTTTACGAGAACAAGACTAACACATAGATTCAAAGGAAAATATAAAAACCCGGTTACAGGAAACACTTGAATGGATAAATAAGTTAAAAATATGTAACATTGAGGTCGAATGGATGACTTGATGTGTGAGGAAGTAAGGAACAATTCAACGAAGGATTTTGATTTGTAAGGATTGGATACGAGAGGAATTCGAAGGTTTAGTGGATCCCGAAAGCTATGCTCCATATGTCTAGATTGGCCTAATTATAATTATAGATTGACCTTATTATAGCTATATAAATGAGTCTTTTTTAACTACTTAGAAGTTTAGACCGTTTGGTTAGTGTTGCAATAGTCGGAAACGTGCAGTTTCGGCTCTTTTCAGTGTTGTGTGAGGATTCCAAGTTAGTTATTAGTCCTTGAAGAATGGTGCCAAAACTGGAGGATTAAAATAAATTCCACCAAATCACATTTACCCCTCGACGTAAACCCATGACCACTTCCCCTACAATATCCTTTAATAATACCCCACTTATTCCTGTCGAACAGATCCGTTACTTAGGACTACATCTCGACAAACGACTGACATGGAATCCTCATAAAAGAGTAAAAAGACAAGAAACTGCTCGTAGATTCCGACTATTGCAACATTTACTAGACAAACGGTCTAAATTGCCAATCCATTACAAAAGACTGATCTACATGACTATTATAAGGCCTATCTGGACATACGGAGTTGAGCTTTGGGGCTCCACTAAACCATCAAATTCCTCCAGAATCCAATCCTTACAGTCCAAAATCCTTCGTAAAATCCTTAATGCTCCTTACTTTGTCACAAATCAAGTCATCCATCAGGACCTCAATATTCCATATGTTGCCGATTTGGCCAGAACCAGATACCTTTCCTTCCATAATAAACTACTCAACCACCCAAATCCACTTGTTTCTAACCTGGCTTCTCCTTCATTACCTAATAATCCTCCTAGGCGTCTGAAAAGAAGATGGCCTCGAGATCTTCTTCTCTAGAAATGTTGTTGGAGTTCTATCAGTGGGTAGATTCTCCATTTTATCATGTTACTATGTCACCTACAGCAAATTTACTTGTTGTATATATGTGTATACAGTTGTAAATATCAATAAATAAATTGTTAAAAAAAAAGTTATTAGTCCATATGTAGTCCGTGGAAGCGGATCAGTCCTACAGAGTAGTTCTATATGTACAAAGTTAAAGGGATTTAAGGGAAGATTTAATACGAAGAAAAAATCTCTAGATCCATTTTGGGGCCTCAGCCAAATAGAAAACCGCCATTTTCTACCTTTGCAGATTGGCGCAGTGTCCGTGTATATATATATATATATAAGTTAAGTATTGGCGAAAGCAAAATGTCAAAAAAGAGAAGAAGGAATAAGATGTAACACG
>NW_027116654.1:14156-16307 GCF_000696795.3 Halyomorpha halys | reverse complement strand
GAAACCTCTCCCCTCAGTACCAACAAACACCTCCTCTAGTTCTAGTACATCCCCATCTTTTCGTACTGTAAACTTTATCTTGTTAAGGATCACTCCTAATAGTAGATTCCAGAGGAGTAGTCGAATAGAGCTATCGGGGGACACTCTAGGAGACAAGCTGTATATATTAATCTGTAAATATTAATTGTACATAGAATATACACTGAATTTTCTACTCTTTAAATGAGTAAATAAAGTATATTTTAAGCCATACTGCGAATACGATTCTGTAACTCCTGATAACATTACGTGATTATATATAATAAATTTTGTCGTATTAATGGGTAATTATTGAGCGCCATTACAAAAGTCTTTCCATGGAAGCAAAGCTTTTGTTGTACAAAACAATAATTAGACCAGTGGTAATGTATGGCAGTGAGACATAGACTCTAACAGAAGAGCTCTACTGGTTTGGGAGAGAAGAGTCCTGAGAAAGATCTTTGGAGCTCTTAAAGAGGAGCACAGGTGGAGAATCAGAAGCAATGACGAAATAAAGGAGTTGTATGGAGAGCCGGATATACTCTGTGCTGTTAAGAAGAGCAGGCTGCGATGGTTAGGACATGTGGAAAGGATGGAGCCCTGCAGGCTACCTAAAAGGATGCTAAATGGTGCACCAGGAGGAAAAAGGAAAAGGGGCAGACCCAGGCGTCGGTGGCTGGATAATGATTTGAGAGGGATGGGAGTTGAAAATTGGAGGAGTCTCGCTGGAGACCACGAGGCATGGGAAAGAGTGGTGGCAGAGGCCCAACAGTGAGTTAGTGAGTGATTGAGCGCCATTAAAAAATTCAACTTGTTAAATGTTCATCAACACTCGCTAGGAAATGTCGTTATTCGCCAAATTTATATGTATATATATTTATTAATATAGTCATATTTGAATTTTTTAATTTTTTTTTTTTTGGGGGGGGAGAATAATTTACTTGACCGATTATTGAATACTAAAATGTACAAAATACAAATTAAAATTAATAAATGGAAACATTACTTCCACAATACAATTATAAATAATCTTTCGATGTATTAATTTCAATTTGCATTTTGTACATTATAGCCTTTGGTAATTATTATATTTTTTTTTTTAATCTTTTCAAATATACCAGCCTCAATATAGTAACACAAAAAGCAATAAAGAGATCAGAGTCGTGGTTGTGGGGCTATGTCTTCCTTCTGATAAATCAAGTCCAGTATGAGTTCTAATAAATAAGTCCAGGAAGAATTGCAATTTATGTAGATAGAATTTTCATTCATCATCATCATCATCATCATCATAGATATTGTGTGGTGTGAGGATCCCGCTTATAAAGTCTGGTCCAAATGTCTCTCTTGAACCAACTCTCTTCTACTCCAATCCATTCCACTCTTCCTGAATGCCTCCCTTACTGTCCTCCCAGGAGATGCGAGGCCTTCCTCTGGGTCTTTTCCTTTCCGTGCGGGTTTCGTAATTCTTCCTGGCGCTTCTATCTCGATCCATCCAAGGAAGATTATTTCTTTTTATTATATCAATTATTTCTATAGAAATAAACTATAAGGAAAGTTGATGTGAATGCGGAAGTATAATTTGGATTCATTTGTTTGAAACAGTAATTTTTATTTTTAAAATTTTAAATGAAGAAATTAATTCTGGAGAACGCATTGGTTCAGCGCTGAGTACGCTGTATGAGTTAGATCGCTGTGAGCAATGCCTCGTTTGATAAACATCTGTTTTCACACTGACTGGAATAGGTTGGTACACAATTATCTCAAAATTTTTTTCCCTCATGCTTTCTTAAACTCGATGATAATAATACTATAATGTTCTCACACTACAGATAAAGATAACGTATTAAAATTCCAATTTTTTTTTTTTTTATAATACTTTTAGTATGCACAAAGGTGTTTCCTGCAGTGAAGTAGAAATGGCATATGACTCAGTAGCGATAGTTATGGCCATGTAAGAAATACTCTGGAAACCTTAACGCATACGATCACTCAGTGACTCATATGGGTGATTATAAAACCAAAATGATCTCAACACTCCTTATCTTACGCCTTCTAATCTCAGCTCATATTTTTTTTCTTTTCAGAAAACATTTGAAAAATATAAATATATTTCCATGTAGCCGTTGTATAAGA
>NW_027116654.1:10230-12055 GCF_000696795.3 Halyomorpha halys | reverse complement strand
CTCCTTTAACTGTCGGCAACTGGCAGTGGAACTTCATGAACCGTTTTTTGATGTAATCCTCTATTGACTACATCTGTAATTCCCGATACGATTGGCTATTTCTTATGAACCAAGGAGCATTAACTGCGATTCTTAGGACTTTATTTTGAAAAGATTGTAGTTTTTTTCCTTTTCGTGAAGGATGCCACTCCCCAGACTTCACAGCCGTACATCAGCAGTAGCTTGAGGATTGTTTTAAATATAAGAAGAGTTGTTTCTGGTTTTAGTTTGGAATAAGACAATGTCATACACAGATAAGGCAAGCATAGCAGAAATCATTGGGGAAACGTCACTAAATTTCAGTTTTTTTGAAAACTATTTGTCTAATCAACTCCGAATTGTTAATCATATATATCTGTTTAATATATTTTCCGGACGTTATTTTTTATTGGTATATGCAACCCAAAACCTCAAAATTAGATTGAGCTTTTGATTATTGATAATATTAAATATACAGTTTTTTTTTATTTCGTGGTTTGTTAATCGAAGGTAATTAATTATTTTTGTAATTAATTAATACGAAGATATTTTATTCTGGATAATGAACTAGCCTTCTTACTTTAATTTATTATTTAATAAATTTTACATCAATAAAACAAACCCGTCGACGTTCACTGTTTACTGGCTAATCTATTTTTTGAGAGTGACACAGAAAAAATAAATAAATCTATTATTATATATAATACGAGGATGGTCTTAAAAGTTTCCGACCTAACAAAAAAACGTTATATTTTTCTAAAAAAAAATTTTTTTATTCTTTAACATAGAGTCTCCTTGTAACACTACAAACTTCTCACAGCGATACTCCTATCCCAGTAAAGATAAATAAAACAGCTTTATTAGTTTTGCTTACGTTAGGCTGAAAATGTGCTCGAATGAATAAAAACGCAATTTAGGTTCAATAAATCCGAATTTTGATTATTATACATTATTAATTATTGTAGAGGAAACTTGGATACACCATTATGCGCCCGAAATAATTATACAGTCCAAACAGTGGACTGCAAAGGAGGAACCGGCTTTTAAAAAAAGGCAAATGTCTTGTGTCTCGGCGAAAAGAAAATTATTTCGACTGTTTTTGCGGTAGTCATGGAGTTATTTTAATCTACCATCTTCAAAAAAAAAAAAAAAAAACATTACTGGGAGTATACTGCGAATCATTACTAGGCAAGCTGAAGGCAGAACTTCCCGACAAACAGTTACATTTGCAGAAAAAGAAAATCCTGTTTCACCAAGACAACGCACGACCTCACACCTCAGCGGTTGTCATGGCGAAAATCCACTAATTACGAATCATACCATCCCCCTTACTCACCAGATCTAGCCCCAAGCGACTTCTTGTTGTTCCTTCATCTAAAAATTGCATTTGGAGGACAGAGATTTTCGTCAAATGAAGAGGCAATCACCTTCCTGAACAATTATTTTGCAGAGAAAAACACCGAGTACTTTTTGGACGGGTTATAGAAATTGGAGCATCTCTGTAAGAAGGGTTGTATAGTTGCAAGGAGACTATGTTGAAAAAATGTCTTGTATTTTTGTTAGGCCGGAACATTTCAGAACACCCTCGTATATCTGGACTACTAGAAGCCATGAAGGGTCAAGAGTGTAAAGTTACTTGACCAACGATTGTGCAAGGTGATTTGGCTATAACTACGCTCGAACGCAAGATTTTTTCTCAATTAAGGGAATCCACGGAGTTGAGCTTTGGGGCTCCACTAAACCATCAAATTCCTCTCGAATCCAATCCTTACAGTCCAAAATCCTTCGTAAAATCCTTAATGCTCCT